>NC_133618.1:229002408-229302408 GCF_048593235.1 Sminthopsis crassicaudata | reverse complement strand
TAAAATTTCATTTGATCCTTATGACTACTCTGGAAGGTCGATGCTCTCAATAGCTTCATTTTATAAATAAGAAAACTGAGGTAGACAGAGGTAAAATGACTTGCTCAGAGTCACACAGTTATTAAGTGTCTGAAGTAGGATTTGAATTCAGATCTTCCAGCCTCCAAAATCACTCTGCCAACCTAGCTGTCTCTAAACAGAAAAAGTTTCCCCTGTTTTGAAAACCAATATAATAGTCTCCAGCTTACTGCTATTTTTCCTATACTATAAAAATTTCCTTCCTATAAAAATTATTAACAGCTAAGAAATTCTATGAGTTTCTTTAGTACCCAATGGTATTATCCATCTGAGTCTAGCAGTACAAGCACATTTAAAAGTCCTTCTCAGGGAAAAAAAAAAGTCCTTCTCGTGAAAAATAATGATGAATGTTGGAGGGGATGTAGGAAAACTGGGACATTGATACATTGTTGGTGGTGCTATGAATTGATCCAGCCATTCTGAAGATCAATTTGAAACTGTGCTCAAAAAGTTACCAAACTGTGCATACCTTTTGATCCAGCAGCGTTACTACTGGGCTTATATCCCAAAGAGATCTTAAAGGAGGGAAAGGGATCCACACGTGCAAAAATGTCTGTAGCAGCCTTCTTTGTAGTGGCCAGAAACTGGAAACTGAGTGGATGCCCGTCAATTGGAGAATGGCTGGATAAACTGTGGTATATGAATGTTATGGAATATTATTGTTCTGTAAAAAATGACCAGCAGAATGAATACAGAGAGGCCTGGAGAGACTTATATCAACTGAGTGAAATGAGCAGGACCAGAAGATCATTATATACTTTAACAACAATACTATATGATGATCAGTTCTGATGGACATGACTCTCTTCAACAATGAGATGATTCAAACCAGTTCCAATTGTTGTTCAGTAATGAAGAGAATCAGCCACACCCAGAGAGAGGACTTTGTGAACTGAGTGTGGACCACAACATAGCATTTCCACTCTTTCTGTTATTGTCTGCTTGCATTCTTGTTTTCCTTCTCAGGTTTTTTCTTTCTTTCTAGATCTGATTTTTCTTGTGCAGCAAGATAACTATATAAATATGTATACATATATTGTATTTAACATATACTTTAACATATTTAACATGTATTGGACTACCTGCCATCTAGAGGAGGGGATGGGGGGAAGCAGGGAAAAGTTGAAACAGAAGGTTTTGCAAGGGTCAGTGTTGAAAAACTACCTATGCATATGTTTTATAAAAAGCTATAATAAAAAATTAATAAATAAAAATTTTAAAAAGTCCTTCTCCTAGCTTCCCTTTCTTATTTGAATGGTCAAGTCCTATTGGTACTACTTCTCCACATACCCTCCCCCTTTCTTCTTTCTAGAGAGGAGAGGATAGAATGAAGCTGGTTGCTGAATGGCCCTAATAGCTCTTTACTTCGTTGAAGTTACAAGTCTTCCCTTAACAATAGTTTCTCTCTTTGTTCTTAATGTTCCAAGCACTTCTTGAAATAGTCTTTTCTGTTTGTTAGGTTTCTAGCATCTTTTGCAAGCCCCGGGTCACTCTGCTTTATCCTACTGGTCTTGTCTTAGCCTTCTTCCATGCTCATCCGGATTTTTTCAACCCTTCTTCTACTTTTTGAGCACATCCTTTTCCAAATATGGTTTAATCAGAGAATAAGTATCCTGAACTATGTTCCCTTTTTAGGGTCTCTACCTATAATCTTAGATCTCATTTTTCTCTGAAGGTTTTTAAGAATCTGGTTTTTAATTCTCCAGTCTAAGATGTCTAGTATTCTTTTATTTCTTTGTAATAAATTCCAATACAACAGAGGCATATTTTCCCAGTCTCTTGTCATTTTCTCATCACCAATCAGTTCTTCCTTGTTGATCAGTATTAAGCCTAATGGAAGTTCTCCTCCCTGCCTCTGCAACCTCCCAAGATTAAACTGTCAGTAAGGTTAGTTCATAAAATTTCCAGATGTTACCCTTTTAAAAGAATGAGGCTCCCATTAAGTGTCTGGATTCTGGAAGTCCCCCTAATTATTGTATCATGCATCCTTGCCAGTTTTATAATCTGTATGAAACAAAGATGTGAGATTGGATGGAGACTTCATATGGTTGGGATATCAGTACATACATTTTAGGCAGACACAGGATGTGGATAGTGAGCAAGGGGGAGGGAGAGCAGCATTGAACAGTAGTAGGAGAGTGGGTTGGATTGCCTTTGGGAAATTGAGCAATTTTCTCTTAATGACCTCAAGCTTTTCCTTGGAACAAAGGCCAATCTTTCTGATTATAGTCTTACAGTGAAGCTGTATGGCTGTGAGTCACAGAATAAAATAACCTCTGAATAATTAAAATTGAGGATCACCCAAAAGTCAACAGAAAGGCCCATGGTGGGGGAAACATGGCTGTAACATATAAGAAATGTTGCCCTCGGAATGACAGAGAATTTCATCAGATAGAAGTACAACCAGAAAAGGAAAGGATAAAATGATCCCATAGAGGGAACAAGAAATAATCAATGATCTTGCCATGTTAGGTGGATCTTTACAGAAGAACTCAGGCAAGAATCACCAAAGACATACAAGTATAGAGAGGTAGCTACTTCACATCACTGGAGGGCTCACTCATGTCTGTGGATTGAGTCCATCAAAGTTTCAAAGTATTAGAGTGACCCACCTGCCTCACTTGGAAAGAACAACATGTGCATGCAGTAGTTGCTCAATCGATGTCAGATTGAATTATGTTGCCACAGCCAGATGATTTCCTGTTCTTCCCCTTTAGTTTCACTGGCTATACTTCAACCCTAGCTCATACCTTGGTACCAGCACACACCCACAGGGCTACTCCCTGCCTTGCCTCCTTTTAAAATTTATTTCTTCCAAATTATATACCTCTGTTCCTAAAATCTTTTTCTAATGCCTCTAGTGATCTGGGTTCTTAAAAAGTTCTGCTAGTGGAACACTAACTCTGACAGGTTCTAGTAACCAGGGAAGGCCTGTCCTCCCAAAACCACCTCAGAGTCCCCAAGAGCCAGCCTTCCCTTGGGTATGCTCTACTGTTTGCTAGGGATGTGGTGCTCACTGACAGCACAGCAACTGAAGGGATAACAGTGTTACTGGTTGTATCTAAAAAGAATAACAGTGGCTAGCACCCTGCCCGAGGCTCTTAAGTTGGAGCTCTCAAACAGAAGGACTCCATCCCACCCCCACCCTATAATTTCCAGCCCTATCCCCCTGCCCCATTTCTATGAAGCTCAGCCTTGAATTGATTAACAAAGGCCTGAATCAGCCGACAGCCCAACTGTCCAGGTTCTGGTGCCCATTCCCTGGGCCGGCCCTTCCCATGGCCCTCCCCCTTTTGCCTTGGTTCACAGAGCATCCCACATTGGGCTTCAGCTGGCCCAGACCGAAGACTACAATAATTAGGTTATATGGCCCTCCAAGAGGAGCCTGTCCCCACAGGAAGCAGAATCATGGCACCGGACCCTGCCATCTATTCCCTTCCCAAGACTGTGTTGCTCATAGGCTCATAGCCTCATAGATTCTCAGAGTCCTTAGAGGCCATCTATTCTAAATCTTTGTTTTTAACAAACAGATTATGAAACTGAGGCCCAAAGACCTTAATGTGTTGCTCGAGGGTGTCGATTGCAGATCCGGGATTGAATCCCAGGTTCTCTGCCTTCAAACCCATCATTCTTTGTCTTGTACCACATGGAAGATCCCTAGACCCAGCAGTTTGGAAAGGTTTCCTGAACCCATAAAAGGGAATTTTTCACTTGCTAAGTCTGTTTCAAAGGTCAGGCCTTGACCCAGAGCAGATAGAATCAACAGCAAAGGATCCCACAGAGTTCTAAGATGGGCAAAAGACTGGGAGGAGAAAGTGGGCTTGAGGGGCCTTGAGTTTCAAGATGAATCTCCTTGTTCTAATCATCCCTCCTTGCTCCCTGGGGGTGGCAATGCCTTCTCAAGCCTCAGACTTCCTGATGACCATCATCCCCTGTGGCAGTCAGCTCTGGACTCCCCAGGTAAGAAGATGGAGGACCCTGGTGTTTTGTATGTAGGATCACAGATCCATAGCTGGAAGGAACCTCCAAGGCCAGCTAATCCAGTTAATTCATTTTCTATGCAGTACTTTCTTGGCATTTGTGAGGAGATCAGGATACTATAGATAAATGCCCACTGATCTCAGGCAAAGAACCAGGCAGGTTAAATTGCCTACCCAAAGCCAAACAAGTATTAAGCATAAAAGGTCAGATTTGAATCATGTGGGATGGAGTTGTCTCCAGATCAAAAAGACACAAAAAATGAGGGAGCCAGAAAGAGATAGACATAAAAAAAGAAAGAGGGAAAAGTAGAGAGAGAATGAATAAAGATTGGCCAGTGCTGCTGTTTTTCTCTTTTCATCACTTTTCTGAAAGGGGGAGATGAAGCCTGGAGAGGCTAAGAAGGCAGCAGGGTTGATATTCCTGGTGATCTCGGTCTCCCTCAAGAGGAGCGTAGCGAGGGGAGCCAGCCATGTGCACCAGAGGGTGGGGACTCGCCTGGACTTCTAGCACATGCGCACCTGGCTCCAACAACTCCCCCAGAAGCCGCTGGCCCATCCCCACTGCCTGTGGCAGCAGCCCATGTGGCGTTTCCGTCCTGGACAGGCTCAGCTCTGGTGGGGACAGCAAAAGCACTTCCCACCCAAGGGCATGAGCGGGGGAAGAGGGTATACTGACCTTCAGGTCCCTGTGTACAATGGCATAGTGGTGAATGTATGTAACGCTTTCTAATATCTGATGGATACAGTGACTGCAAAACAAAATAGGGTGTGGGGGGCAGGCAGGCGGCAGGAGAGAAGGTCAGGGAGAAAGTAGAAGGGATGAGGAAAGGAAGGGAAAGGGGGCAGCAGGAGGGAGGGGAGAGGATACCCCCAGGGTGAAGACGTGCCCACACAGAGAGGAGACGGGAGGAAGAGGGAGAACCAAAGAGGAGCAACGGGCAATGGGAGATGTACAGAAGAAACCCAAATGACACACGAAAGAGGGGACGAGTCAAGGAAGCCAAAAGGTGGATTAAGGAGGGAAAGGGCAAGGGGCAAGGGAGGACCCAGAGAGAGAGGTGCAAGAAGACAGAAGGACAGACAGGGAAAGGGCAGGGAAGGAGGGATGGGGGATATGGGGGATATGGGGGAAACGAGAAAAGGAGAGAAACAATGTTTTGAAAGCTCAGAGACCACAGGTGTTATCACAAGGTGTGTGCAGATGGCCGTTAATGGTGAGGGTTCAGGGTGAGATGGGAACCTCTGATGACTGGGGGATGGGGGAGGACACAGGCTTAGAGAGACAGTGGGGGAGGGAAGGAACTCAAGACCAAAAGTGCCTCTGGGACCCAACAGGGATGGGCAGGTGAGCTCTGGGCCAACAAGGTGAGCCAAGCCAATCAATCAATAAACATGTATTAAGTACCCACTATGTGCCAGGCATTGTGCACAGCCCTTGGTTACAGGGCTGGATGGACTGTCCTAGCTGGATGCTTGGTCTCAGGGCTCTAAGATTGGAGGCCTTCTAAGCACCAATCAGAAGTGTCCTACTTCCAGGCTGTGGCAGGTAACCTCCCTGGGATGTTCCCTCAGATGGATGCCGAGCCTGGCACACCACATGCTGAGATTCTGCCCAGCACCCAGCACAGAATATGTGCAAAAAGGAGCTTATGCCTTCCAAAAAAGCCTTATGGGGGAGGGTAGATGGGCAGGATGTCTTGTTATCCCCATTTTTTGTGGAGTTGGCACAGTGGGTAGAACCCTGGGTCTGGAGTCAGGAAGATATGAAAATCAGAAACAGCTGGGTGACCCTGGCTCAGTCCGTTAACCACTCTTTGCCTCAATTTCCTTATCTGTCAGACAGAGATGATAATACTATCTCCCAAGGTCATTGTAAGGACCAAATGAAATAATAATTGTAAAATTATTAGAATAAGGCATGGCTCACATTAAGTGCTATATAAATGTTAACTGCTGCCGTTAATATTACTATCAATTATTATTATAGAGAAACCGAGGACCTGGTTGGCCACTCCATAGAGAAAACTGAAAACAAGAGCGATCTAGTGAGAAAAATAATGCTGGTACCTTCCCACTCAAATTTTTGATATATATTCTTATTTGTTTCCATGTTATATCCTACTATACAGAGTAAATGTTTAGAAAAGGCTGTTGACTAACTGAATCGCCACCATGCCCAATCCTTGAGGGAAAAGATTATTTTTCATTGCATCTCTGAACCCCCATGTGCCTAGTACATGACACCCAGCTACCTACTTAAGAAAAATCATTTGTCAAAAAAAATTATAAATAAATAAAATTAAAAAAAAAAGAAAGAAAGAAATAAAAATCATTCATTCATTGTCCAGAGTCTGGCACAATTTGGGTCCTTGGCTAGTGCCTCACACTCCAGACTTGCAGTCTTCCCTAACTAACCAGCTCAGGCTATCCAGAAATCAGGGGTACAATCGAGCCCTTCAGACCTTCTCAGTCATGTCTTCCAGGCCTGCTTTCTTCTATAGTTCCTACAACTAACCTGAGAACAGAGAGGTTTTGAGTTAAGCTAAATGGAAGAGCAACTGCACCTTCTCTGCTGAGGAAAACGCTGGTTAGATCAGCTCCCTTTTGAGCATCTCTTGATTCCTGCACCTTAAATATAAGGAGGATGGAGCCAGCTCAGTTTCCCTTTCTGCTTTGCTCCCCAAAAAGAAAAAAAATTCCACTCTTCCTCCTTTGGAAAATGCTCAGACTCTGCCAGGAGCATCTTTACTGTCAGATTTAAACAATCCTCTAAATGATGTTTTAAAAACATCAGTATCTACTTTTTCCATGGGGCTGAATGTAAGCTTCTTGAGGGCAAACACTATTAACCTTTGTCTGCAACCCCAGAAATTTCATTTTATGGTGCAAGAGAATACAAGGGTTTGGGTGGCCTATCATCAGCATTATTGGAAAGAATTTCCAAATCTACAGGAAAGCAGACTTCTCAAAGTATGTGACTATATCCAGTGCTTGGCACTTTTCTTTTCCTTTGTTTTTTTCTTTTTTTGACTCCAGATCTATGAGATCATAGATCTATGATCTCACCAGGAACTTAAAGGGAAGAAAATCCCTGTACAAAAGGTAATTAGCAACTGGAGAGTGCTATATAATTTTAGAAAGTTTCCTAGAATACTGAGAGGTTAAGTACCTTGTAGATATCAAAGGTATGATTTGAACTGAGGGCTAACACCCTCTCTCTACTTCACCATACTTCCTGTCATGTGGTATATACAGTAATCATTTAATAAATGCTTGTTGAATTTAATGATTATAACAGCTAAGAGAAGGGTGCTTGGTAATAATAGAAGGATCTTGGATCAGAAGTTCAGAGCTGGTAGGGACCCCTGAGGGCATCTAATACAACCCCCTAATTTTACAAAGGAGTTAACTAAAGGCAAGAGTATTGGGAGAAAAAGGAAGAGAAGGGTCAGCTACCACTATTCCCCACCTCCACCGCCCACCTCACTCCTGCAGGCTGAGGCTGAGGTGTCCATAGTTCTCTCTTACCCCCATGGTGCTTCTTCCTAAAATGGCATTGAGCTGGAGACATGAAGCGGATAGAAACAGTCCTTTATCAGTATTGTGCCTGGAAAAGCTTATTCTCACCCAGGGTTTCCCACTCCAAAACCTGGCTCTTGGAGTGAAGAGGAGAGAGGATGACAGCTTGCTTTGTTTGCTTGGATGTATATCCGCTATAGCATTCTGAGAGCGAAAGCCCTCTACCCCAGGTTGGGGGTGAGAACAGAGGGTGGAGGCAGAGCTCTGGAGATGCTCTTAGGAGTTAGGTTAGTCATCCTGCCCCAAGGTCAGCTGCCCACACTGTATTCTCCCCATCATCATCACTTTATTCCATCTACAAATCCAGAAGAGATTTGTTCTGGCACCAGGGATCCTTTATTAAGAAGATCAGTCCTGAAGCCCTAGCATTGAGGGGGACTTGCCTACAAACATATTTTAAAATAGTAGAATTGTACCAGTCTTTTCTGCTACTATCCCACTGAGGCTACTCAATGGATATTGCCCTTAAAAATCTCCCTTAGGAAATACTGTATCCAATTACCACACCTTCTCCAAGATTCATAGAGAATTTAAGAGCTAAAGGGGTTTATCTCCCTTGTTTTACATAAGAGGAAACTGAGGCCCAGAGGGGGCAAATGACTTGCTAAAAGTTACACAACTAGTAAAGTACCTAGGTGGCCCAGTGGCCAGTGTCTCCACACCTAGAGTGGGAAGATCTGGGTACAAATCCACCCTCAGACACTTACCAGCTGTGTGACTCTAGGCAAGCCATTTAAACATTGCTTCTTCATCGGTAAACTGGGGACAACATTAGCAGCTACCTTCTAAGATTGTTGTGAGGATAAAATGGGATGATAAATGTAAAAGTGCTTAGCATAGTGCCTGGCACACATCGGAACCACTATATAAACGTCAGCAGAGTCAGGATTCAAAGCTGGGCCCTCTTTTCCTTGCTTGGCCAGCCTTTTCCCTTGGTTTCCAGGCAGATGTTCCTGTTCTTGTTACCAGCTACATTTCATATGCTGTTCAGTAGTTCATGTTCCTCAGGTGCAGACTGAGATACCAACTGAAAACAGTCCAGTGACAAAAGAAACGGAACAAGGCCTTGGACCTTCTTGGTACCCGAGGCCAGACTATAGAGAAACCCTCCATCTTGGTGAGATGAATAGCCTTTGGGTGGCCCTGGTTCTCACTTCCATCAGTGCACAAACCCTGGACTGGAGTTCCCTTGTCCTTCTCTCAGTTTCAAACAGGACAACATATGTGCTTGTATGTACTAGGGATAGGTAGGGCTGCCTATAAATGCCAGGTGGGCCCAGAATCACCGCTGGGAACGGGGGCCTTGGCTTTGAGCCTAGCAGAAGCAGCCATGCTGATAGCTTTGGCTGCAAATCAAGGCTTCCCGTGACCCAGTCCCTCTACCCATGTCATGAATGGGTTAATGTTGCACAGGTATAGCCGGTATGGGAAACAGAAAGAAAGGAGGGTGAGGGAGTGGGAGAAGAGGTGGGGAAGGAGGAAAGGTGGGCAAGAGGAAGAGTGGGAAGGTAAGGGGCTCTGGACTCACCTGGCGTCGGCTTCACTGTAGTACTCTCTTGCCACAATGTCTTCAAAAAGCTCTCCACCAGTGACTCTGGAAGACAGGGCAAAACAGTTGGAAGAAACATTAATTAAGCTGACAGGGACCAAAGGCTAGACTTGTGGTGCTTTGGGAGAAGGAGCAATGAGCACAGTTAATATTAGAGACATTCTAAGGCCCATCCAAACCTAATCAATCATCCAATTTATCCACAATAGGGATTGGGTGCCTACTGGGTGCCAGGCACTCTGATGGGATACAGGGACAGAAAGGGAACAGGCTCTGTCCTCACACAGCTTACATTCTATCAGGGGAGACTCTCTGCATCCATACAGAGAAAACAAAACAGACACAAAACAGATTTGAAAGCATCCAGAACAAAAGGGAAATCACAAAATCAGTAAAGTCAGCTTGTAAAGGGCCTACACAACCAAGATCTATGGTCCTAGTTCATGAAGAGTTGGATTTCTGCTCACAAAAGGAGAAATTTCTGAACTACTAGGTCCACAAGTGGACTGACCACTTTGTCATATGACCAGATTCTCTGGTATTGGAGGCCTTGGAGTTGAGGCTGAAGAATACCTTGGAAGAGTAGAGGAAGCTGTAGAGACAGCATGGTAGATCAAAGCACTGAACATAGAATCAGGGAGAACTGAGTTCAAACCTCACCTCAGACATTTAATAGCTGAGTGACCCTAGGCAAGTCAATTAAGACCTATGGGCCTCAACTTACTCAACAGTGAAATGGGAATAATAATAGAAACAGCCACATCCCAGGGTTGCTGTGAGACTCCAAATAAGATGATGTTTATAAACTTATGCACTGTGAACCTTAAAGCCTATAAAAGTATGATCTATAATTAGCAGATAAGGCTCAGAGGAGATAAAATTTGATATTTACACAGATTGCAAACTGCTTTTTTCTCCTTTGAGTCTCACAATTACCTGTGTTTCATTCTGATGATGAGAAAACTAGGATTCATAAAGATGGGTGGCTCCTTTGTAAGGACAAAAGGCAGGATTTTATCCTAGAAGCCTACTCTGAAATTCTCTGATTCTAGAAGAGTTAAGCCCCTGGAGAAGAAGCCTAATAATCCCTGGGGCTGAGAGGCTACTACAGGACCCAAAAGTTTGGCTTGGGCTGCTTAGGTCTTCACGACTTCCAGATCCAGAGCTACAAGGGGGAGAGGAAAAGCTTTTCCTCAGCACCATCCATGGCCTGCAGCAAAAGGGAGTGGCCAGAATGCACCCAGCTACAGACCCCTGCCCATTGCCTCCCATCATCCTTCAGCTTTTGGTTGCTGTCTGGCAGCAGGGGCCAAACCCTTTTAGGGGAGCCCTGGGGTGAAAACTCTGAATATCCACAAGAAGTGAGCAGAGGCCTTTTCACAGCAGTCTGTCCATCTGCTTCTCTGTCCTTGAGCTCTAGGGCCACATCTGGCCTATGCTTCAGGGGGCCTACCCTGCTGCCTGCGTTCATGGAGGATTCAGCAGCGATCATTTCAAAAGACACATCATCCAGAGGAGGAAACAGCTGTCTAGAGGAACTGCTGAGAAGTGGATCGGAGGTGAGCCATGCACTAGAGTCCCTAAGTGGCAGTTGTATCCTAGCCAGTAAATCCCAGAATCACAGGGCTGAAAAAATGCCACTCAATCCACGTGTCCCTCTCCCTTATGATAAGGAACTCAGCACCTGCCTTACCACAGTCCATTCCATCTTCAGCTCACTCTAACTCATACCTCCCCTTGTCGGAGATCTTCAAGGAGAGACTGGATGATCACAGATTAGGTATGTCTCGTGGGGTCCTCCTTCCTTAGGTAAGGGCGGTAGCTGGCCTGACAACCCTTCCAAGTCCAGAGTTGTGATTCTGAGACCCAGGATCTCATACATTATAATAAGCCCAAGTCTTTCTCCCAATAGCTTCTACCCATTGCTTCTGGCTCTCTTAGGTCAAGAAGGACACACAGTGCAATGGGAAGTCAGAAACCAGGTCAGGACTGACACAAAGAGTGCTATCCCTCTGCTCACTAGATGCTCATTTCACTGATCAGATAGTACTCGAAGGCTAGCAGCCCACTATGACCTATCTACACCCTTACTCAGTTTCTAGTTACTCTAGATTAGGGAGTGAAAGCAGAGTTCTGGGAGCGTCATACAAAACAGCTTTGTGTCAACAGGGAGGAGTTACTGTGTGTGACAAGGTCTTCTGGGGTAAAGGCTCTATATGGCAGAGGAGGAGTTTCCCCCATCACCCACAACTGAAATGGCTTCTTTGGGGTGATAAGGACAAGTACACTCAAGACATGTTCTCTTATGCCCGAGATCTCTGGACATCTTTACACGTGGGACTCTACCTTTGCACGCACAGTCTCAGGTATCAAACTGCATTTCCATATAGCCATTCTTCAACAAACTTGCTTTGCCTTGCTCATTCCTGCTCTCTCTTTCCTTCTCTCTCCCTCCCCTACTATTTTCTCTGAGGAGCACATTTTCCAAAATGAGGCGGGAGAGGCCATCAGAGAAGGCTTGCTCAGAAATAGCCCCCTCCTCACCTATGCAGACCTCTTCCACCTGTTCCCTGAGCTCCCTCGGGCTGTGTGCTGAGGAGAAGTCAGGAGCCCTGCTGGTCCAGCCTTGGGAAGAGACCTAATTCTAGATGGCAGATTCAGGACATTCACACAGCAGCTCAAGCCCGTCCCCTCCTCCCCAACTCGGTCCTCCTTCCAGGGAGCACCTCAGATTAGGGATGTGAAAACCTGGGAAGGAATAGGGATTCTTGAGAGGGCATTCCACATTTCAGTGTTGAATGCTTGGACCTCCAACTGTGGATTCTGTTGTTGCCACAACTCTAGGAACAGGATAGGAGGCACGGCAGGGAGATAGATGCCAGCCTCCTGGACCCTGCCAATGCCTTGTGGCCCTGCCTACTCCTGGACCTCCCAGAACAGAGCCAGGCTTATAACAGCAAGACTCAGGGAGCCCCTATCTAAGAGGCATCCCAGTGGGGGCTGGTAAAGAGGGAAACAAGGAGATAAAGGATGTTCCCTGACCTCCAGAGGTGTCCTCTATGGACTACATCCAAGGTGGCTGGAAGAAATCTCTCTGCAGACCAAACAAAACTAAACAAGTTACACCATCCTCCTGCCCCTTGAATAAGACTATTTCAGACTTCAAGCTTCTTCTCAAGGATTTCTTGGAAGCAGAGCCAACCCAGTCTAGGTGTGGAGGTGGAAGGAATACCAGTATTATTTTTTAAAAGCTGTTACTGGCCCTTCACATCCCCTGGCACTGATTCCCACTCCTGCCTCCACAGCTATCGATTTCCTCCTCATCATTGTGTTCCTCACCCTACCCCTCAACTTTTTAATCTCCTAGAAATCTGCAGAAATGTCTAGGACATCTCCCTTGGAGAGTTTCTTTGGGGACCAATGAGACTGGGCTATTTGGGGTTGCTTTAGCACTAAGGAGTCAGCTCCCCTGGCTTTGTGCTTTGCATGCCCATTCATTCCATTAGACCTCCTCCTGCACTCTAGTCCCCTCCATCCAGGCCCGTCAGAGACTCCCTCCTACCCACAGCCCCCTCACTGTGCTCGGCCCTGTCATCTCAGAGAATGAGCCCTTCTGCAATAGTCCCCGCTCCTGCTTGCCTCCACCCACCAGCACCCCCTCATCTTCTTTGCACCAAAATTATCTGCAGCCATTTGTTTGCAAACCCAAACTCCAGGGACATTTCTCCCTCCTTGACTTTTAGGCCAGCTCTCTCCTTTGAGGAATTGTGCACCAGATACAACATCTCTGCAAGAACTGGGAGGAAAACAAGCAGCATCAGACCCTGGCTGGAGAGGGGACTGGAGGGAAGAAAGTGGCCACGGGTTCTGGGTGTCTTCTGGACCTCCATTTGTCTGATTCCAGAACCCCTTCACAAGGGTGACCCAGCTGAGGTGATCCTCTTAACAACCAGGCGCTCAGGCAGCAACAAAGACAAACACTGGATTTGTTGTCTGGAGGACCTTTAAAGGCTTAAATCCTTACTCTTCTCCTTTCTCCCTTCTTGTGATCTCCCACAAATTACTTATCCTCACCAGACCTCACTTTCCTTATCTGCAACATGACACATTGGAACCAGATGATTTCTAAGGTCCATTATCCCCTCCTGATTCTTCCAAATAACCAGGGTCTTGGCAGTGACACAGTGTCTGTCTGTCTGTCTGTCTCACATACATCCCACCTCCTAGGTAACAACTGGTCCAAAGAAGAGTACATTAAGATGGAAATAAAGTCAATTCTGGTACAATTTTTGTTTCTTTTGTTCCAGGGAGCCCAAAGATGCAAGACTGGACCCATGTAGCCCTGGCCCACATTATCATGAGCTCCTAAGACCTACAGTTCCCCATAGCCTTGGGCAACAAGCATTTTTGGAAATAAAGAACTAATCTGACACTCTCTGGAAGCTTTTTTCACTTCACAACCAGCCCTATGTGTGGGGATGGGGAAGAAAGAGGAGTCCAGTGTTACCATAGCAACAGGAGACAGCCAGCCACTGCCACCTGGACCAGTGGCCGGGAGGTTCCCTTCCTTCTTTTGGAAAGGAGGCAGGGCCGTGCAGGGACACGCCAAGGTCTGTGTGCCTCCCGCTCCAGGGTCTCAGTGCGGCACTGACTCACTCAGAACAGCTAAATATAGCCGGCTGCTTAACGGGAGCTGTCAGGGAGCAGGGGGAGATAAGATCACCCGGCTTCTATATCTGGCAGGAAGTGAGAGGCAGCTGAGTGCCTCCTCACCAGCCCCCAGACGCTCATTCAAGCTGGGGCAAACAAGTTGTTCTCTGTGGCAGAGCCCCCATGTGCACACCTGCACTCACACGTCCTCCACAAGCCAGCCTCAAGAAAAGGCTCGCGCCCTGGCGGCGGATGGGGGTAGGGGTCTCAATCCCAGGGTCCGCTGTGTGACGGTGGCCACCCAACCCTGCTTGGGGCCTTGCTCTGCTAAAAGCTGAGGAGGTGGGACTGGAGGGCTCTAACCCAAGCTCAAGGGGGAAAAGGAGATCCCTCAGAAAGGCATCTCTGGCCTTTGTTCCTGGCTGCCCTTCTCATGGTTCCTTGGCCAGGAACTAGAGGAGCCCTAGAGATTAAGGTTCCGCTGATCCCTTCCTCAGAGGGGTAGGGCATCCAGCACCCAGCCCAGGGCGAGCCCAGGTGATCGGTACATCACAAAAGGGAAGGCAAAAGAACGGGTTTTTAAAAGTTTTCCCTGTCAGAGTCCTGAATTTTTAAAAATCTTAGTGCAAGTGAGAAAGTAAGACTGTTCAGAGGGTGAGGAGAAATTGTCAGGGTTAGGACTCAGGGGCAGCGAGAGAGAAAGCAGGGGAATGAACACTGGGGATGGGGAGGAGGTAGGAGGAGGATGAGTGGAGGGGCAGGAGGTGCCTTCCTGCCACCAATGGAAAGACCAACCAAAACTACAGGAATAGAGAAGGACTGGCCTGAGAGCCCTGCCTTGCCTGTTCTGTGGAAGCTTATTGTTCAGCATGGGAAGGAGCTGGAATAAGGGAGGAAAACGGCATGTGAGCTCGGGGTCGCCAGAGAGTTCAGATCTGGCATCCTCAGGACCACCCCCTCCAACCCTTCCCACCCCCAGCTTCAAAAGCTTTCTCCCATACTTACAGATCAAACACGAGGTAGTGGAAGCCTTCCTCGGAGATGCTGTCATGGAGACGAACTGTGAAAACAAAAGACAGAAGGCACGTGAGGGCAAGCAATCCATCACCCAAGTAGCTCCCTGCTGGAGCTGGCTGGTCTGCCAAGGAGACACAGCCACCGGAGAAGAGGATGTGGATCCCAGAGCGAGGGAGACCCAAGAACCTTCCTTTAGAATAGCCTTGCATGGGACGCCATGAGAAGAAGCCAAATGACCTGGTTTAGCTTCAGAGGAGCTCCTGCTTCTGTTACTTCTTAGTCATCCAAAAAAACCAAGGCATTTAGCCTTCCTAAGCCTCAGTTTATCAATCCTCTGTAAAATGAGGGGGTTGGAGCAATTCCAGACTAGATTCAGAACTGGGTCTTACAGGTCATGAAGTATAACCCCTTTCTTTTTTCAGATGAGAAAACTGAGGTCAAAAGAGGTCTGTCAATTTGTCTAATAAGTTATCGAGTCACAATTTGAACTCAGCACCTCTGATTGCAAATCTTTTCCATTGCACCAGACTACTACTACATATAGTCTCTGGAGTCCTCTCCAGCTCTAAAATTAGGATATGGGAGACCTGCTTTTCCTTACAACATCTCTAGGTTCTGGGGAAAGGCACCATTGGGAGAAATAAGGACAGGAAAAAGTGAGGGTCAGTAGAGGAGCCCGGTCCAGAAAAAAGGTTAAGCCTCAGTTCTTCCATTCAACTATAAATACACTCCATGAAGGGCCAACTTATGACAGGGGAAGTATGCCTATTGTAAGGTGTCATATTTCCAGGTACTTTCCATAAAGAACATTGAGCTCTCTCTCAGAGAGAATGGATTCGAGTAGTCACAGGCAGATGTCCCTGAATTTTTACCCACACTCCCAAGGCCACTTTCCTTTTACCCACCATTCAATTCAACTGAACCAGTAATCATTATGCACATACTCTGGGAGAGGCACTGTGCTGAGCTCTAGAAATACAAAGACAGAAGGGAGTGTGGGTAAGGTAAGGTCGGAACAATATGTACGCAGATAAGGAAATATAAAATATATATGGCATACGGCTACCAAGTGGGTTTGGGGAATTCCCTGAAGGACAATCCTTTTATACACTGCATGTGTACAGAGAGATATGACTCTCAATACCGAGAGACTTCCGAGCCTGAACACAGGGGATAGGAGAAAGATGGGAATACCATTTGACTTTGGAAAGACTTCAGAGACAAAAGAAGGCTTTTTTGAGAAAGATGTAGTAGAAGAAGCACTGAATCTTGTGTTCTATTATCTAATCTAATCTGTATAATTGTTTATGACTTGCTTCAATAAATGAGTTTGCTGGGTAACCACGATTATCTTTTACACAATAAGTGTTTGCAGTAAGGAGCTAAGCCAGCCCTTTGGGGTAACCAGGGAGAGCAGCTTTTCTCCTGAGCCCTGCAACTATCTAACATGTAGAGTATAGATATCTTTCTAGCCTAATAATTCTCTTGGAAATAGCAAAGTGAAGGATTAAGGGAGTAAACCACAGGCCTCCTTTTGCTCCCCACAAAAGTAGATAGAATGATCTCCCCAGAGACAAGGGCAGGCCAGAATATGGGCCATCTTAAGTTCCAGATCTTATATGTTAAATATACAAAGTAAATGCTAAATAATTTTTGGTGGGAAAAGGGCAGATTCCTGACAACTGGGGAGATTAGGGAAGTCTTCATGTAAGAGGTGGTCCTTGGAGCCAATGTTGATGGGAGTACTTTTCCTCACTTTTTGGACTTCTCTTTCCTCTTCAGTTACCACCATTTGCTTTCCTTCTGTACTATGGAAAGAACATTGGACAAATAGGTCCTGTCACTGGTTCTAACGCTGGTTCTATTGCTAATCAGTTGTGTGACCTTAGATTAGTTCCTTCAGCCCCACTGGGCATCAGTTCCCCTCTCTATAAAATGAGGTACCTAGTCAAAATGAACTCCAAGACATCTTCCAGCTCTGATGCTAAAAGGTGACGGTTGACCTTTCAACACTATTCCCTATCTCCTCCACTGTCCTAGAAGGCCAAAGTTGACTAGCCATAGACATAAATGGAGGTTCCCTTAGGGGACTCCTAACAAGCCAGACATTGCAGAAGAATACAGAAAGAGAACTATGGGGACTGAATGTAGATCACAATGTAGTATTTTCATCTTTTTGTTGTTGTTTATTTGCATTTTGTTTTCTTTCTCATTTTTTCCTTCTTTGATCTGATTTTTCTTGTGCAGCATGATAATTGTGGAAATATGTATAGAAGAATTGCATTTATGGTTAACATATATTGGATTACTTGTCTAGGGGAAGGGTGAGGGGAAGGGAGGAAGAAAAAATTTGGAACACAAAGTTTTGCAAGGACGAAGAGTGAAAACTATCTTTGCATATGTTTTGAGGAAAAAAGCTATTATTTTAAAAAATAAGAGAAGTTGCAGAAGCTTAGAGGATCACACATCTAGAGTTCTCACAGACCTAGAAGGGATCTCAGAGACTAAATAGTCCAATCCAGCGGTCCTCAAACTTTTTAAATAGGGGCCAGTTCACTGTCCCTCAGACTGTTGGAGGGCCGGACTATAGTAAAAACAAAAACTCACACTCTGTCTCCGCCCCTCAGCCCATTTGCCATAACCCGGTGGGCCACATCTGGCCCGAGGGCTGTAGTTTGAGAACCCCTGGTCCAATCCCATATTGTACAGAGGCAGCTGAAGCCCATGGGGAACAAATGACCTGCCCATGATTATACAGAGATAGTAAACTTCAAAAGAAGAAGGGATCTCGATCGGGGTCCTCTGACTTCAGAGACACTGAGCGTTCTCATTATTGGGCCAAGGTTTCAAGTCACATGGAATTGGGTGTATTTGGTGAGCTGGGAACTTTTTTTGCCCAGCCATCATCCATGTGGGATCTAGTTGGGGAGGGGGGAAGCGAGAGAATCATAAGCACAGCAGTAAGGTCAGTCAGCCCCCTCACTCCTCCGCCTCTTCTGATGAGAAATGTTTGGGGTTTAGTCAAGCAGCGTATATTTGTCTTTTGTCCTTGTAACTAAATATACCTGGCTATTCTGAGAATGTGCTGTAAGTGGCGCTCAAGTCCGTCTCTTCCCTCCCATTTGGCAATGGCACCCTGTTTAGCTGGCTCATCATTTCCCAAAGGATGGGAGCTGAGAGCCGAAGGCTATCTTTAATCACTTGTGCTCCTGAAGCAGATTCTGGCTCAGCATAAAGGGGAAAACTTTCTAATAACTAGAGTTGTCCAGTATCAGACTGGGCAGCCTCAAGAAGCAGCAAGCACACCTTCCCTAGTGATAACAGAGCAGAGGTGGGATGTCCATCTGTCCAGGTTGCTATAGCAGGGATTCTGCCCTGGGTGGGAAGGTTAGAGAAATAACCTTTGTACAATCCTTTCCAACTCAAAGGCTGTTCATTTCCCTGCAAGCTCCTTGTTTTTCCATAATGCCAGATGAAAATTTGGAAAGAGGTCATTTAGAATACAGGCATGAAGAGAAGGAAAGAAATTGTCCTGAAAGGTAAAGATGAATGCATGAGTTAATCATCCCCATGCTCTTCCAAGGGACTGCTTTCTAGCTCCCTGCCTTTTTCTGACAATAATTTATTTCTCAGTGTCCTGGACCCAGATATTGCTTTGAAGCAAGAGTCCCCAGGTGATCTACTTAACTTCATTTGTGCCAAGAAGTCAGCACACAGTCTGGAGTTAGCTGCAGTGTGCAGTCTGAGAAAAAAGGCTTCCAATCCCAAATTCATAATCCTGAGACTGACAGAGAAGAAAAAGAACCACAGCTCTTCAGTGACTCCGCAGAGCCCACCAAGAAAAGTTCCAAATCGTTTTCCTGGCACTCAAATCCATCTAGAACCTGGTGTATCCGTACATTATTTGCAAATGCCTCGGTTTGAGCCAATTGTGTCTACTGTTTGTAGGAAGCTCATTATTGAGAGTTATTGAGCTATAGTACCAGGACCTACAGGACCCTAATGGTTCCAACAAGATATTAAAAAGGAGGTCTTCATGACTGAAAAGGTAGGGAACCATTAGAGGAGTGGAAATGAACACTGGACCTGGAGTCAAAGAAATTAAATTCAAATTCAGCTCCAAAATTCTCTATGTGACTATAGGAAGTTTCTGCTCTCTGATTCTTGCTTGTGAAATGGGGATAATAATAACTACCACTCACACTGTTGATTCAAAAGGATGCTCTGTAAACTTCAAAGTATTAAACATGTGTAAGGCATTATTAATCCATGCAATCAAGAGAGCCAGGCCCAAAGGCAGTACCCTACCTGGGACAACTGGATATAAGCACAACCTCTGTCCTTTGCAGTTTCTCTAATTAATCAAGCCACAAGCATTTATTGAGTGCCTACTATGTGCCTACCACTGTGTTAAGTACAAAAAATAAAAAGACAAAGGACAAACCGTCCTAAGTCTTAAGGAGCTTCCATATTATCAGTGCAGACAATCCATACACAAAGGTATATAGAACAGATCCAAGGTAACTTGAGGTACAGAGGGAAGAAATAGTCCTTGCTTTAAATTCAGGGATTTAAGACTATTATCTCCTTCAGGAAATGAATTAATTCAAGTTTGTACTTATATTAAAAGAAATGACAGTAGTGCTTGGCACACAGCAGGTACTTAATAAATGCTTGCTGACTGCCTGATGGATAGTAATAGTTCACATTTATAAATATATGACACGTTGCTTGGGATATAGCTGCTGGTAGTGCAAGGGTTACTGGGAAGGAGCGACTCCTTTCCCAGACCTCCAGAACATCCACTTATTTCAAGCACCAACAGGCAGCTGTGCTTTGAGCTTTGTCCCCTTTTCTTGCTGCTTTCCAATTCGTGTCCTAATTTCTGACTGGCTGAGAAGTGTCCTCCTTCTCCACAACCCTTTCCTTCCATCAGGGTGAGCCTGAGATGATGCTGTTTAGTTGGGAAAACATCTGCTTGGACCAATGGGCCGAATGTCCACTGCCCCCTCACCTATCATGCAGTAGGGACCCCAAGGAGGAAGCCCCGACGCAGCAGGAAAGCACAGGAAACAAGTTCTCGTCCCAGTTCTGACACTACCCATGTGCACTTGAGCAAGCTAACTTTCCTGGGCTTCTGCTGCTACTTCCCTAAAAGAAGGGGATTGGCCAAAATGGAAAGGAAGCACAGTACACCGGTCAGAGTGCTGGATCCCAAGTCAGAGGGCCTATGTGGGAATCCAAGCTTTGTTTCTATCTGTATGACCTCAAACAAGTGAATATGGTCCAGGAATAGAAACCAAAAAGGCCTGGATTCAAATGCTGCCTCAGATATTCTTGGCTATGTGATCCCATTTGATTTTATTTATTTTAAACCTCCTTATAAGTTTCTTTATTTGTAATAAAAAAGAGGCGGAGAATAATAATAGCACCTGCCACACAGAGAAGGATATGAGGATTAAATGAGACATGTATAAAGCATTCTGCAAGTTTTAAAGTATAAATGGTAGCTATCATTATTAGCTCCGGAAGTTACATAAGCAGAAGAGACATTTTAGTATATTTGGTTAGATCTCATGGAATTTGGAAAGACCAATCTCCCCTCCCTTCCAAAAAGAAATCCTCTTTGTGCTGCTATGCTCCTTAGAAATACATCATTAGAAATTCATTTTTTGTTCCAATGAATTAAATTTATTTGAATTTAAAGCATATATGGTTTCCAGAAAACTGCCATTAAAAGGCCCAGGGAGGGGAGGATGTTAAGTCATAATTGTCTACTGACATAACCATGCAGAAAAGTTAGAGAGTGCTCTTGAAGAGTTGGCAGAGACCCTGGAGATGATCTTGTTCTAAGGTCAGAGGAGCATCAATTTTAGGCTGAAAGAGACTGAGAGACCATATAGTCCACCCCTCTCATTTTACAGATGAGAAAACTGAGGCTTAATTGAGAGATCTATTGCCAAGTTCATAAAGGGAGTCTCTCTCCTCACTGCTCCCTCATCGGGTAATTTTGCTTCCAGCCTCATTAGCCTAGGATTCCTCCTGCCTTTGAAGCCTCCTTTGCTGCCCTTTCCTCCTACTCTGTTTCAGATGTGGCTGTAGCCCATTCCCGATCACCATGGGAATCATTCAGTAGAGGAGTCACTCATTTCACTCCAATTCACAAGTAGAGAGCTCCACACACATTCTCTCATTATTGGACCCCCTTGCAAGATCATTTGAGTTAAAACAAAAGCTTATTCTCCCTCCCTCACCTCCCCTGCGTCTCCCCTCCTCCATTCCTTTCTAATTTGGAATTGCCTAATAAATCCAGATAGCTGTGAGCCCAGCAGGTTGTTGGCCCATCTGCTCAAGCAGCACCCCTCCCCCCGGAGACACCCCCATAGCTGCCTCCCAACGCAGATGCTCTGTGAATCCAACACAGACTTCTGGACACCTTTACTCAGATGGTGCTAAAAAGTAGCCAAGATTTCCATACTCGGTGCTAGGTAAGGGTTCTGAAGGTGGCGGTGGAGGAGGGTCCTGAGATCGGCATTAGTATCATTAACATGCACTGAGCATCCGGTGTGGGTCAAGTCCTAGAAGCACAATGGCAAAAGTAGGCAGTTACCCCTCTCCCCCCCCCCAGTTTGAAATTGAGATGCCAAGGAAAATAGAAATTCCTCTGCTAGTTTTTTTTCCTTTTGTTCTCCCTTTTTGCAAATATTAGCTTGGAATGAGGAACTTTGGGGGGAAGGGAGGATCAACTTGACAGTCTCTCATTTTCCTATATTCTCCTCTATATTCGGCTTACAATGAAATTCCAGAATCACAGAATTCCAAGGATTTTCAGAGGTCAAGCAGTTCAAACCAGCTAGTTGCACAGTGGATAGAGCATGGGATGTGGAATCAGGAAATTCCACATTCAAATACGGCCCCAGACAATTACTAGCTATGTGACCCTGGGTTTACCCACTTCAGTTTTCTTCTCTATAATAATAATGTGATGATAATAAAACCCACCTCCCAGGATGGGGTAGGAGGATCAAACCAAATAATGTTAGTAAATTCCTTTGAGAAGCTTAAATATCTTAAGAATTGCTTCTAAAATATACCCCACAAAATGGCCATCATTAAGCCTGGCTCCCCTAAAATCAACTGTTTCAAAATGGGTCTAAGGTCAACTAGACCCACCTCCTGAGTGATAACAGAGAATGGAACAATGCCAGAGATGCTGCTCAGTGAGCTACTAGGAAACAGCTAAAGGCTTATTGTTGGTTTAAGCCTAAGTTCTGTCAACAGATGCAGTGGGGAACTGGGGCTCACTCTCGGCATTTTAACTTTGCTTGATAAAGGACATCTCCTTTGCCTAAAACTATATAAGTACAGAGCTCAGGTCTCAGTGGCCTAATGGAGCCTTGCATATATAAGCAAAAATAAAGACAGTCCTGCCCTCAAGGATATTATCTTTGAATGGAGGGAGACAATACTCAAAAGGAAGCTGAAAAAATCCTCGAGGGGAGGGGAGGGGAGGAAGAAGAAGCTAAGGGGTAAATACGGTTTTAAGGTCCCCAAAGTCAGGGACAGTGTAGGGAGGAAAATGAAAGAAAGTCTATTCCCTCTCACAAAATGGAGGCTTTAAGAGGAGCTCACCTAGAGAGAAGGAAAGAGAGCCTTGTGGAAGAATACTTCAGAGCCAGCAGGCCACCAAAGTTCTGGTCCAGGGCCAGGAAGCCCATGCTGAGGAAGTCCCAGGATGAGCCAGTAGCAGATGAGGTGTGTTTTAAAGCCCTAGAAAGTCAAGGACTTTCTGTGAATGCTCTGGAAAGGATCCTTGAACATAAGCTGGATTAGATGGTTTCTGAGGTTCCCTTTAAGTCTAAAATTCTGTGTTTCTGAAGGATGTCCTGTCTACCCACAACCCCAGAAATCAGTTCCAGGATGGGATTCTAAAAACACAAATGTAGAGCTAGGAGCCACATGAGCGGTTATCCAATCTAGCTTCCCCGAAGCACAGATAAGAAAACACAGGCCAGAAGGGATGATGTGATCTATGTGTATGGTAAAGCTGGGATCTGAATTCAGATCCCATGATTCCAACCACTCTCTCCATTACTATTTTTGTACAAAGAGCACAAATTCTCTTTGCCAATACAATATCGCCTCAAAATATCCATGGGGTAGTTTGGGGGATGCCATTCTATTCCTGAAAATAATCCTAGGCCCCGTGTAGTTCATTTCAGACCATTCCAGACCTGGAGAAGGGGAGAGGCAGGGAGGAAGAGAATTCTCTCAATCCAGTATTAGGCTGCCTGACATCTGCCATCATGTCATTCTCAGGCATGGTGCAGGGGTAAAAAATAAAACAAACCAAAAAATTAAAAAAAAAAGTTTATATGCTGCAACAATTCTCAGAATCTCATTTTTCTTCTTTCAGAACAATTAATCAAATCAATAAATATATATTAAATGCTTATTATGTGCCAGGCTATATGTTGGGGACACAAATAAAGGCAAAAGACAGTCCCTGTCCCTAAGGAGCTCACAATCTAAGGATCACATGAAAGATCCTGCAGTACCATCTGCTCTGTGCAGGGAACAGATGTCTGGGCAGCTAGCCCCACCTCGGGAATGGCAAAGCTCTGAAGAATGTCATCCCATCTATCAGCTCCCCAGAGAATCCCAGAATCATAGGTTAGAGCAGAAAGGAACCACCTATTCCAGTCCCTCTTCCCCCACTGTATGGATCAGAAAACAGGCTACTCTCTTTCTTCCCCTCCCTTCAGTTCATGATAGTCCTGACTGTGAAGAGCCTTTCCAGCCCCTCCACTTGGCTCTCCATAATTACAGAAGCATCAGATTTAGAGTTAGAAGGGATCATCAGCAAAGTGCATGATATAACAACAATAACAACAAAACCAGCCTCCCACCAAGGGACTGCCGGCCATTGGCTTGTGTTGAAAATCTCAACTAAAGGGGGACCCACCGCCTCTTAGTTTGGACCATTTCCCTTGGGAGCTTTAACTGTTGGGATGCTTTCTGAACTTCAAGACCCCGCTGCCTCTTTGTTCTGTTACAGGGTCCCTAAGAGGGTATACCTAATCCCTGCCATACACTTTCATGCCTTTCAGACATTTGGACACAGCTATTATCTATCCCAGGACTTTTCTTTTCTAGGGTGAGCTTTTCCAAGCTCTTCATCTGATCCTCATGTGGGATATTCTCCAAGAAGTCTTTCCTTGCCTCTGTCTAGTTGTCCTATCCTGGAGATTCTCCAGCTGATCAATGTCGCTTTTAAAGAAGGCTATCCTAAACTCCAGATGTGGACCAGGTGGAGGATGGTGGGCTTATGTGGCCAAACGAGGAGGTATCCTTCTCTTAATGCCATCTAAGATCACATTGGCTTTGGGGAGGGGGCTGCCTTGCCACACTATTGATTCACCTTGAGCCTGCAGGCCACTAAAATATTGGATTTTCTCAAAATGAACTGGCACGTCGCCATAGCACTACCTTGCCCCCATGAAGCATCTTATCTTGGAGAAGGTTCTCAAGTGCTAGTGATTAGGTGAGCATGGTGAGGGTTTGGGGGGAATGGGGTGAAGTTCGAACTGGGAATCAGACAGGTGTAAAGCAAAGGCCAGACCTGGTACAGGGTTTTCTCAGACCAATGACATTTAAGGGCCAGTGATGAACAGCAAAAGCCAAATAATGTTGGAGCAGAGGTTGAGGCTGCAGGCGCCTGCTAGATCAGAAGGAAGCTCCCAGCCCATGGCAAGCACGTAAAAAGTTATTTTTGACAGATCATTTGGTAGACAAGCACAGAACTTGTTGGAAGAGTTGATCTGAATTAGTGTGTTTTACTGAAGCTCTATCAGCATCTTGTGTTCCCTGTCTTACACCGATAGGTCAGCAAGGTCCTGGGTCGGGTCTACCAGCGTGCAGCCTCCTGATAGCCATCTGGGGTGCAGCCTCCAACAGTCATGGCAGAGACTTTCTTCTAAGGTTCGCTCACCAGGGTCCGAGTGCTGCAGTTCTTACTTCACGGACAGCAGCTGCTGGCCTCCTGGCAGCACGTTAACAGGCCATTTTTAACTCCATGGCTCCCTCTCTGCATTCCATGCCTCTGCCCCGAGACTGAGGGAGAACGCCACTGAGAACCAGTTGTCCACTCAGAATCCGTGCCGGCACGAGGAGCTGAGCCAGCAGGGCCAGACAGAGCGGCTGCGATGTAATTCCCAAGAGGCAGCCACGGCCTCATTTGTGTGTGCTTCCTGCTGGGCCATCTCACTGACCTGAATGCTGATTTGGAATCCTCTGTCGGGCGACAATTAGGAGCCAATCAGTCTGCCCAACTCCAGGCCTTACATGCACCTGTGGGGAACAGGCTGCGTCACATACTCCTACCTGTGACTAAGGGGACTGTGCCCAGAGATGAGATGAGAAAGCATCAGATGCTGCCTTTGAAGCGCGAGAAGAGGGCTGGCTATTGCAGCTGTGAAAGGTGGTCCCTCCTGTAGTTAAAATAGCAACGTGTTCGGTAAAGGCAGCCGAGTGGAAAGAGTTCATTTCCAATGAGGAATCACTCTCTCTGGCACACTCCCTCAGTGACCCGACATGTAGCCTGAGAATTCACTGCATAAAACAGGACTGGAAGTCATCTTGACCCCTAATTCCCCTACAGAGGATGCCATCCGAAGATGCTTTAACATGACGCTCCAGCCAGAAGGCCAAAAGGCTTTGGAAGACTGGCAGCTGGAGTGTGAGACCAATACAAATGTGGAGCCCAGATGAAAGTTGTCCACAGAAATGCTGGAGGCAGGAGTCTCATTCTATTTTGGTCATCAGTTGGTCAAAAGGATCAATGGTTTCCATTCAAGAAATTCAGCAAACACTTAATCATGTGCTACTATGCGCCAGACCACACTCTGGGAACAACAAGGAGGTACCAGTGTACATTTGGACGAGGGAGGGAGAAAATATACTGAGTTAAGTAAACAAAAAGGATGGACAAAGTACTTTCAAAGGGGGAAAACATCAACATCTGGAGCTTCAGGAAAGGCTTCATGTGGAATCTGAGAACTAGAGTACAGGTTTCCTTTCTGAAGGAACAGTGATTCCTACTGGGAAGCACATCAATGTGGAGGGAAGTGAACAGGGACAGGGACAAGGTACACACACACACACACACACACACACACACACACACACACACACACACACTAGAAGGAATCACAGGCAAGCTTTGAAAGCTACATGTTGAATTTTATCATCCATGTTAAAAGAAAAGCCAGTCCTATGTAATAGATCCATAGTTCCACGTACAATCCTCCTTTCCTTTACATGTACATTCTATACATTGTTCAAAATAAAATTTAAAAGTAAATTAATGGTGAAGTAGGTTTGTGAGGTACAAAAATCCTTGGTGGGCTCAATAAGGTCCTCAAATTAATCTTCTACGGTAGCTCCATAGCATCCTTTGTCTTTTTCTCCTTCCTGTCTCTTACAGAGTCACTACTCTGGTTTATTTCTCATCTGGACTATATCAAAGTGCACATCATTTCCTTTTATAATAAAATAAGTTCCCTGAGAGTAAGTACTATTTCATTTTGGTCTTTGTATCCTCAGTGAGTAGGAGAGTGCCCAGAATATAGGATATATTTAATAATTGCTAGTTAAATAGTTGTCAGATAGATATAGGAGAATATAGACTCTAAAATAAGACAATTTATATTCAAATCTTGTTTTTGATGCTTATTCCCTGGATCACCTTAGGTCATTTGACTTAAGTTCTCAGTTTCTTCGTCTATAAGATAAAGGAATTAAACTAGGAGGCTTCTAGCTTTACTGAGTTTTATATTTATATTTCCAATTCTATGATCTTACCCATTCACTTAAAAATCCTAGATTTAATCTCTTAAGTGGAAAAATAAAAGGCATCAGAGTCATTTTGATTGGCCCCAGAGGGGAAAAGTTGCAAAAAAAAATTCAGGCTTGAAGTTATTTTAAAAAAATTTAAAGTCATCCAAAAGTAGATCAGTTTGCCTTGGGAGGCGGTGGGCTCCAACTTACGGGCGGTCTCCAAGCAAAAAAGTTAGATGCCTACTTGTCTAGTATGCTGTGGAGGGAATTCCTGGTCAGACTGTACCAGGGAGTTTCAGAGGCCCCATGTGGCTCTGAGAATCTAGAATTTTGAGTCTTCCTCCTCCACTAGCAATCTCCTCCACTCTCAACTGTACTCCAAGCTTGTCCAACAGTAGCAAAAATGTAAGCCACATGGCATTCGAGAACAAAGACCTCCAGCTTTTACAACTATTGCCTCATCAGGCTTTATGGTATAATCTAAATGGTAAGTCAATTCCAAACAGAACTTGGGAGCCATGGAAGGTATCACTAAAAGGGGGGGGTTGCACCAATAACTTTTCTAGGCTGGTGGTTTAAGAAATTAAATACCTTTGCAAATTCTACTTGCCAATAATTTAATTTTAAAGAGTTCAAATGTGGCAGCTAGTGAATTAAAGGGACAATAGATCTCCCCTCCTCCTAATCCAAGGGCAAGAGTTGAGAAAAATATGAACTTGTAAAGAAGCGTTTCCTAGCTGGGAGATTACTAGAGTTCTCACCCAATGGCTAAAATGTCCCCTTATATCTTTTAACATAACCAGTCTTCTAGGTATTGGTAACAACAAAAATTGTATTTGAGGGGGGAAAATAGAAATTGTGGAGTGTGGTTGCACTTGGTCCCAAAGACCAGAATTAGAACAATAGGAGGAACTTACAGGGAGGTAGACTGAAGAATCATTCAACCTATTATCTCAGGGAGAATCCAAAATCTGAGCAGCAAAGCAGGTGCCAATCTATATTGGCAGAGTTTTCTTATGTGGTGTTCCCATACCAATAAAACAC
Source organism: Sminthopsis crassicaudata (assembly GCF_048593235.1). Lineage (NCBI taxonomy): Eukaryota > Metazoa > Chordata > Mammalia > Dasyuromorphia > Dasyuridae > Sminthopsis > Sminthopsis crassicaudata. The sequence continues at coordinate 229,274,673 of NC_133618.1, read as the reverse complement.
CAAGTTTAGGATTAGTGTATGTGAGAGCTTTGTATCCTCCTCAGTGCTAAGAGACCTCACAACACTGAATTTCTGAATTTGCAAAGCTGAGGATCAGTCCCTTGCCTTCCCTTGCCTGGGGATGCCCCACGAGGTTCAGGGTCCCCACCTGAACACCAGTGAGCTCTTCCCGGACCTCACTCCATGCCCAGTTCCTAGCTCTCACAGGGGACCACCTGTGGCAAGTTAGGATGTTTAGGCTACCAGAACTACGGGCCTGAAGCTTGCAGTGGGCTCAGGCTCACTGGGAGGCAGCGAGTCAGGGTGCCAATGCCAGGGGAAGGGAAGAGAAATCTGCACGGGACAGCGAAGCCGTCTGATACTATTAGAGAAGGATGTCATGTGTGGAAATTAGTTTAGTTCAGAGAGCAGAGGGGAGAGAACACTTTAGGGATCAATCACTAAAAGGGGGAAGGAATAGGAGACGGTGTAAAGAGCAAAGTGAGGGGGGAGGAAGAGGTGTAAAGCAGAAAGATGATCCCCTCCCCACACCCCAACCACCAGCTATATGGAGAATGAGGAATGTAGCCATAAGGCCCCAGTGAAGGCAGGTTAATGCAAAGGAAAGTGTGTTACAAAGGAAAAGGGCCCTGGATTCAAAGTCAAAAGTCCTGGGTTCAGATCTCAGTTCTGCTGCTGCCTCTGTAGCTTTGGAGAGTCCCTTGATCTCCCTGACCCCCAATTTCCTCACCTGGAAAATGAGGATTTTTCTAGATTAGAAGTGTCAAACACCCAAGGCTGCATGCAGCCCGTCATGCTTGCAAGTGTGGCCCAAGCCAGATTAAAGTGCAATGGGGAACTAGTTAACATGATATTTTAAAAATACAATAAAACATAATATGAAAAATGTGGTTTTCTAAGTCCATTTGTGGCCCTCATGGATCCTTATGTATTCTATAGTAGGCATGATTTCTATCTGAATTTGACACTACTGCTCCATGGAACCTTTAAAGGTTTTTCTCTTTTCAAATCCAGGATCCTGTAATCCTAAAGCTGGGATTTACCTGGGGAGAAAGCCAGTTCCTATGTCCCCTGAAGTCATAATGGCAAGAGGGAAACAGCCAGCTTGGCACAAGGCCTTTCTCCACGTGCCAGAGTCTTGCTCCATCTGTCACCCTGCAATCCCAAATGGCCATGGATAGAGCTAAGAGACAGCCACATGGGAACAGGCTGAATTTCCATGGACAAAAGCAAAAATGACTTCATTCATCCATTTATTCACTTCTCCAACAGGTATTTGTTGCAAGATCCTACGCTAGGCAAAGGTACAGGTAGCCCATTCCACTGGGTATAGCTCCCAGAGAATTTTACCTCTGTTTTGTAAGGTGAACATCTAGACATAAAGAACACTTCTGTTCATGAAGCGAGCTGGAGAGACAGTGTGGTATGGCACAGGCAGTGCTGCATTCAAAGTCAGAGGACACAGACTCAAATCCCAGCTGTGCTACTTAGAAGCTATGAGACCCTAGGCAAGTCACTTGACTGCTTTCTTCATCTGTAAAGTGAGATGGCTGAACTGGATAACTTTATTAGGCCCTTCTAGTTCTAAATCTGTGATATTATGAATTAAAGAAACTAAAAAAGATGCTAGTTTGGAAAAATAGTTCCCCCTGCCTCCCGCCCACCTCCAGCCCCCAGTACATGACAGCATATCTGATCACACCCAGCAGCTAGGTTTGTGGTAGGATCCTAAATAAAGGATGTTTAAGGCTCCCCTCCCCGCACCCGCACCCTCACCGCCACGCAGTCCAGGAGCCAGATGGGATGTTTCAGGCCTGAAATTCTCTTATTCCTTTGGTAAATGGAGCAGGGACTCCCAGAGTCAGCCTCAAATGAGTCACTAAAAGACAGGGCTGGAGAACAACATGAACATCTGCAGAGGAAGGAATTGTTCAAGGGGTGGTAGATGGGATGCTCTACGGTTGTAAATTTTGCTGTGGCTTATTCTTATTCCAGCATATAAAAGCATTTACCTTGTGCTTTCAAGTTCACCAAGTGCTTTTTACCTATTATCTCAGTTGAGTCTCACTACAACTCTATGAAGTAAGTTTCACAGATATTCTTCCCATTTCACAGAGGAAGAAACTGAGGCTCTGAGAGGGTAGATGAGCCTAGGGTCACAAAACCAGAGGCAGTGGCAGAATTTGAACTTGAGTCTTGCTGATTTCCAGCACTCTCTCCACTATGCTGAGATGCTTCTCCAGGGCTCCAGCAAGATCTAGGCTGGGCTTCTCATAACAAAGAGAAGATAGGAAGTTGTGGAATGCTTATTTTTAAAAGTCTTATTGAAAATGATGGCAACTGGGGAAAAGAACAGAACATTCTTCCTTGCTTACATATATTTTGGGAAAGACAGGAAAGAGAAATAGCCCTGAGGAAGAATTGCACAAGCACCTAATAAGCTAGCAGATCGCATCAACCCGGCTCCCTCAGGCTGAGTCCAGGCCATGGGTGAGTCAGCTGGCTAGCACAGGAGTACAACTCAGGAGCAAGGGCATGGACCAGGTAGGTAAGGACAAGGCGCTTTCTGCTGTCTGTGACTGCCTGTTTCCCAGTTAATCAATCAACATTTATTAGGTACCTACTATGTACTAAGTTCTGCGAATACAAGATTTTTAAAAGTAAAAATTGTTAAGTGAGTTACCCGAGGTCACACAGCTACTAAGTATCTGAGATCAGATTGGAACTCAAGAAAATGAATCTTCTAGACTCTAGACCTGGTACTCTATCCACTGTGCTATCTAGCTGCCCCTATGTTTCCTCTGCCTAGACCCCTCTCCATCCCATAAATATCTCCTTCAAAATCACCCATTTCTGAGTCTATGATCCTGTAATTCTTCCCTGACCATAAGCTGGTAGTATCATCTTCTACTTCTTATATTTTGTATAACATTTATAAATCTTTTTTTTCTACTGTCATGTACTGTTTTATCTGAATATGTCAACTAGACTAGGGTTTCTTAAACTTTTTCTGCTTGTGACCCCTTTTTACCTGAAAAACTTTTTTTATACAATGTTGGGTATAGAAGTATAAAATATACAAATCAAAGATTTACTGATAATAACTCATAATTTCAGTTGTGTGACCACATATGTGGTCACAAGCCATGGTTTAAATAGTTTTCCTCTAACTTACATCAACTGTTGCTGAGTGAAATGAGCAGAACCAGAAGATCACTGTACACTTCAACAGTGATACTGTATGAGGATGTATTCTGATGGAAGTGGAAATCTTCAACATAAAGAAGATCCAACTCACTTCCAGTTGATCAATGATGGACAGAGGTAGCTACACCCAGAGAAGAAACACTGGGAAGTGAATGTAAAGTGTTAGCGTTACTGTCTATCTACCCAGGTTACTTATACCTTCGGAATCTAATAATTAATGTGCAACAAGAAAATGGGATTTACACACATATATTGTATCTAGGTTATATTGTAACACATGTAAAATGTATGGGATTACCTGTCATCAGGGGGAGGGAGTGGAGGGAGGGAGGGGATAATTTGGAAAAATGAATAAAAAAAATAAAACAAAAAATAAAGAAAACTGAGGCCAGGAAAAAAAAAAAAATAAATAAATAGTTTTCCTCTAAACTGTAAGTTCCATAAGGAAAGGGACTATGTCTTATTAATCGTTGTATGTGTCCCAGAGCACAGCAAGGTTAACTGTGCACATTAGAGGCTCTTTAAAATGTCTGTTGAGAAGTCATCCTTTATCCTTCCCCTTATTTTACCATCTGAATATGACAAGGTGGGGTTAATGTAAAACTAGTGCAAAAATGGAAGTGGGTCATGTACCGGGAGAAAGCCTGGGTCGTTCAGAGCTATTTCACGTAGGTGGTGATCAAGGAAATCTTGGAGAGGTCAGGGTCTTACCTTAGTGGTCCATCTAGCCTGATCTCCTCATCTTACAAACTCCCCTGGCTCAGGAAGATGGGGCGGATCCGTAAAGTTAGTGATCAAGTCTAGACTCAAGCCACGTGACCCCCAAGCTAGTGCTCTTGTTTATATCACACTGCCTCCTCACCCCTTAAAGGAGTTCTTATCTAGAAGGGTAGCAGGAATGTCCTGCGGCCCTGGTGGGGCCCCTGCCTAGAAAGCCTTCAAGAAGAGGCAGGATGACCCCATTTGTTGGGTAAGCTCTGGTGATGACTCCTGACTGCCGAGGGGGGGCAGGGGTCCTTTCTGGCTCTCATATTCTGTGACACATAAGGCGTTTAAAACCTGGGTTGGTAAAATGAATCTCACCCAGAAGGATCTTAAAAGAAAAGATCAGCCCTCAACCTCCAAGAAGCCCTAAGAAGGGCTGTGGAGGGAACCATTCCCTTCTCCGTGTTTCACAAACAGACCGTAAAACACCCACTGCCTTTATGGTACCCTCATTGTTTCAGGTGCATCTCCCCAATCAGACTGAAAGCTCGGGAGCCAGAGACTGGTCTTCCAACCTCTGAACCTCAGTTTCTTCATCTGCAAAATGGGGATAATTATTCTTGTTTGATAATTCCTCACAGAATTGTTGGAAAGAACAGATGAAGCAATGTGGGCAAAGCGTTTTTTACCAACCTCTGCCAAACTTCAGCAATTATTAGTATTTATTCTCCTCTGGTGGCTTCACAATTCAAGGGAACTCAACAGACATTTATTAAGGGCCCACAATATACTAGAAGTCCTCCTAATGCTGAGAATACAGGACCAAACCCAGGCCCTCCCCCTAAGAAGCTTACATTCTGCCGGGGAGACAGGCTCACAGAACAAACGCGAAGTCCCTGGGGGGAGCCCTAACTAGAAGTCGGGAAGGCTTCTTAGAGGTGGTGCTTGAGCTGAGCCTGAAAGGCAACATTCATGGGGGATGGAGGCGGCAAATGGAAAGTTTAGAGAGCAACAAGGAGCCCAGCGGGGCTGGAGCAGAGTTCGAGGGGGAGCCGTGTAGAATCAGCTAGAAAGCCGGTCAACCCAAGATACACAGAATGTCAGTGCCAGGCAGAGGCATGCGGGAGCCACCAAAGGTGGTGGAGCAGGGGAGTGACACAGTCACGTCTGTGCCTTAGGAACGTCAGCTTTCAGCTGAGTAAGAGCTGGAAGAAAGGAAAGCAAGCATCATGAACCTGCGCTGGGCACTGTGCCGGGTGCTTTCCGAATCTCTCCTCCGACAGATTTTTAAGGGAAGAGAACGAAGGCCCAAAGATCCATCATAGATCACTGCAATGGCCCGAGCAAGGGAGCAGCATGGGTCAGAAGGATCTGATAAAAGGGAAGGTTCTACGGCGTCTGGAGGCAGAATTGAAGAGATCCCGCGGTCCTGAGCGCCGGTGTGAGAATCTCTGGGACTCGCGGGCCTCCCCTCCCCAGGAGCTCCCAGCAGAGCCCAGGCGGGCCCTGTCTCCATCCCCACTCCTCAGCCGAAGGACAGCCCCTGCGGTGGCCGGCGTCCCTCTCCCTGCCGGCCGCCAGGCAAACCCCGACGCCCCGAAGCTCGCAAAGATGTTATGCAAATGTTTTCGCTGGAGCGGCTTGGTAAATATTTGTTTAACCAAGACAGCCGGGAAAGGTCAAAATCACGGTTTCCAAAAGATGCTTCATTTCCCGGTCCTGCCCCACAAATGCGAGCGGCCGGTCGCGGAGCAGGAGCGCCAGGGAAGCGTCGCGGAGGGCTCTCCGCAAGCTCCGGCTCAATCAGCGCCGTGCGGGGTGGGCGCAGGCGGACGCCTTCCCAGGTGGGCGCAGGCGGACGCCTTCCCGGCCGGCTCCAGAACGGACTTGTCTGAATCCTCCCGGAGGTGAAAATGGAGCAGCGCGGCGGTGACGTCAAGGGAGCTATTTTTAGAGACTGCAGCCCAGGTGCTGCCTGATGAGGGGAGCTGGCTCGTGACCCAGCCCCGGCGAGCAGCCGCTTGGGCCGGCAGACCCTGCCCGCAGGCTCTCCGCTGCCCATCTCCCCAAGCCACTCGTCTGGTGGCCTCTCGGGGCAGTTTCAAAGGACCCAGGCCAGGGAATTCCTCTAACTCCTTTTATTCCCGAAAATTAGTCTCCATGAAGAAATTAGGTAGGGTCGCCTGGGGGACGATCTGACCTCAGACACTTCCCAGCTGTGTGACCCTGGGCAAGTCACTTAACCCCAATTGTCTCAAAAACAAAAACCGAATCATCAGGAGGAAGTCCCCAAAGTGTAGCTTTTAGACTGAAGTGGGAAAGGGAATGGAAAAGCAGATTTGCTATCAGGGAAATTAAGCTTGGCCTGAGTCGTCTCCCCCTCAGCCAGGGGTCCTATCTGGGCTTTTGGTTCTCGCGGGCTTAGTTGAAGATCTGGTACCCAGCCTGCAGACCAAGCCTTCCTCGAGAGTGTCAGATCCAACTGGTATCTGGGCCCCTTCCGCACCATTCTGAGCAAGGGGTCCTCCATCCCTCCTCAGAGACTGGGCAACCAGGTGCTGTAGCAGCGCAGCAGTGCTGAAGTCAGGAAGGCCTTCACAACTTACCTTACTTATTAACTGACTTTTGCTAAGTCATTTAATAGCTAATATTTCTATCACAAAAAAAAGATTGAGGGTTTAAACAATTGGCCCAGAATCACATAAATGTCTGACATAGGATTTGAACTCAGGTCTTTATGACTCAAGGTTCAACATTTCACCCACCTAACCTCTCTAAATCTCTTTCCTCATGAAAATTCTATAAAATGGAAATTTAATGTAAAATGGCTCCTATCTCAAGGCTGCTGGAAAGATCAAATGAGATAGTATATGTAAGCCCTTTGTTAAGTCTTAAAATATGAACTAAATGTCATTATCATCATCATCATCATCATTACTATTATATAAGAACTCCAGTGCTAGAAAACTCAAGGCCTCCTGAGGCAACTCATTCCACTCTAAAACAGTTCTTGTCATTTGGCGGATTTTCCTTAGAGCGAGTCAAAGATCTGCCTCTCTGCAGCTTTCTACCCATTTTTCCTAACTCTAGCCCCACAGGGCCAAACCAAAGAAACAAAACCTTTCTTCGCCAAAAGCATGAAGGCAGCTCCCCTGCCTCCCCTAGAGTACACCTTAAGATGGTCTTCTCCAAGATAAACTCCCTCAGGTCCTTCAGCTAGTAGGCCACAACTTGAATTTTCTGCCCACCCAGGGAAGGCTACCTCCTTTAGGATGTTCTCTGGACTGTAAAATGCCTTCCTCAGACTGGCCCAACCAAACCAACAGACCCCATGCTCTGCCCTGGCAACTCACCTCCCACTCAGCGTTTCTGACGTCCCCAAAGGCTGTCTCTCCATTTAGTTCAGCTGCCCTGTAGCTGGGCTGCCTCTATGAAAATTCATTTTTTTCCAGAGGACTTTTCTCCAGCAGGGTCTTTATGCATTCCATGCATACAGACCTCCACCCTTGGCAAAGACAAGACTGTCTACATTGCTCAAAGCTTTGCTCGTATCCACTAAATACTGAAATTCCATTTGGCAAGTTTAAAAGCATTTATTAAGAGTCACCTATGTGCAAGGTAGCGTGCACTGAGTCAACATTGTAGGTACCCAAGTGGTTTGTAGATAGATCAGCAGGCCTGAAACTCAAAGAGACTAAAGTTCAAATCTAGGCTCAGACACTGACTAGCTGTGCGACCTAGGGCAAATCAACCTCTGAGTGCTTCTGTTTCTCCATCTGTAAAATGGGAATAACAACTTACCTCCCAGGATTGTTGGATCAAATGAGCTAACTGCAAACCCCTTAGCAGAGTTCCTGGCACAGAGTGGTGTTATAAAATGTTATCATTGTCACTCAAGACACACAGACAAAAATGTCAAATAGTCAAGGAGTCTGCATTCTAATGGGCCAGAGTACTGGGCTCATATGAGCTCCCACACAGACTTTCTCCACAACCAGCCCCACCACTGCCTATCCCAGAATTTCATGTGCAATGGGAGGCCATCTAGACCAAATCCTTACTTCCTCACATCCACAGTATATATTCCTATTATAAAATGCTGGACAATTGGTCATTTAGCCACTGCTGGAAGGCAACATGACCATCTGAGAAAAGCCCATTCTACTCTGGGAGAGCTCTCACTAAGTCATTCTTGCTTGAGCCTCAATCTGCCTCATGCAACTTGCAACCATCACTTCTGGTTCTGGGGCTAGAGACCAAGTCTTTCTCCAAGACAAAGATCCAAGTGTTTTATAGTTTCTCTCACTCCTCCCGGTCTCCCCCACATTGCCCACCCCCAGCTCCTTCACACATCTATCAAAGGCTTAAACTCCAGGCTCTTCCTCAGAGTGGCTACCTTCCTCTGGCCACCACCAACTTAGCAACCCACTCCCCATAAGCTGACACCCAGCACCAAGCCTCCAACTGTGGCCCGACACCATCCCCTCCATCTCAAAAAGGGTATTGAAGGAACAAGTGAGGGGAAGGGTTAGGACAGTCTCTGATGACAAGAGCATCCCCTTCAAAGCCATCAAGATCAGGCCTGGGCCAGTGTGATGCAGGAGCCCATCCGAATCCTCGGAGGGCCAACGGGGAGGGGGCACAGCGGCTCACTCTAATGCCATCTCCCCAGGGCCTGGGCTGCTGACAGTTGGCCTCTCCAAGGAGAGCACATTATATTTTCATATTGCAGAGGTAGGGGACCGAGACCCAGAGACTGCTATGGCTTACGTAAGGTCACCCAGTGATGAATTCTTGACTGCCAATTCCCAGCTCAGTGTTCTCTTACTTGCACCAGGCACTGATGTCCCCTCCATCCCTTCCATTCCCAGTGACACCTAGAAAAGGGGGAAGTTCTCAAACAGTTTTGGCCTTGAGGGTGGACCCTGGCAGAGAAGATGCCCTGACCCAAGAAACTTCCTAAAGAGACTCAGTAACTAAGAGCTGCTCCAGGTGTGGGGCAGCCTCAAAACATGCAATTATTTCCCTGCTCCTGCAGCCTTCTGCTGTCCCCAAACTGTCACTCCTCATGGCATCCCTGTCACAGATCTCCTGACAGCCTAGTCAACAGTTACTCCATTTTTATTTTCACATGCTATTACTGCCCTTCCCTTCACTGATGGCTGACTCCATAGTCTTGGACAGTTTTAGGAGCTTCAGGGCTTGTCAGAAGTCAGTTCTAAGCCTAAGGAAGTGGGTCAGCAACCTTAGAAACCCAAAACAGAATGCATAATTGAGTATGCTGTGTTTCTTTTTTAAAAAGCAAATCTTTTATGAGCTTGAAGACTGCAGAATTACAAAGACCAAGCTTGGTCCCAGAGAAGTCCTTTCTTTGCAGAGGTGGAATATCACAGACTGTCAGAAATGACTATTGTTTGGTTGTATGGCACAGTTTTTTTCCTCAAACTTTGTTACAAGGCTTACCAGATAGGGGGTATAGGGAATGATTTGAAAGTTAAAAGTGATGTAAAATCAAATTTGATAAAAATGTTAAATGCCAATAAATAGATCTATTGGCAATACTTTTTTTCCCCACAATACTATTGCTTTCCAATGGCTCTACTCCTTCCTCCAACAGAAAGCACAACAAATCAAAATGAAACAGGAAGTACTAGCCACATTTGCTGATATCCACATCTGTCAAAACCCACATGTGTCTGTAGTGATGGAGGCACAAGCCATTACCAAGTCATGACTGGTCAGTGTGGAGGATCAGAGTTCTGAGGCCTTTTCCATTTGTTTCCCGTTATTTTATCAGGGTCACCATGTGAACTGTTTCCCTAGTTCTACTTAAATTGGCATGAATTCATAACACTCTACAAGGTTCCCTGAATTATTTTTATAATGCAATAATGCTCCTTTAAAAACATTCTACAATTTCTTTAGGCATTTTCTACTTTTCAAGCTTTTTATTGCCACAAAAAGTACTATGTGTACATGTGTATGTGTGTGAGTATGTTATGTTGTATATCATTATATGTATATAAATAGATGGGTAAATAAACAGAACTTTTCCTTATGTCTCTGACCTATTTGGAGAATTGTTTCTTTTTCAACTTTTTCAACAATTGTTTCAACTTTTTCAACTTATCTCTTTATTGGAAGCATGGAAGCCTAAGGGCAGTGTGGCATAGAAGCGGGCTGGACTTTGGCTCAGGAAAGAACTGGACCCATGCTATGTACTCTTTTCTGTTTTTTCTCTCTCATGGTTTTCCCTTTAGTTCTGATTTTTCTCTCTACTGATTTATAAAGAAATGTGAATTTTAAAAGTTAATATAAATGTATAACCAGAAAAAGACCTGGATTCCAATCCTGTCTGTGCCATCCCTGTGTGATCTCAGGAATTTATAATCCCTCAGTTTCCTTATCTATAAAATGAATTATTTGGACTAGATGACTTTTAAGGTCCTGTCCAGCTCTATATCTACAATCTTTTAACTGTGTGGGTTTCTAGAATCTCATTGTGATATTGGCCTGCTTAAGTGTTCCCATTTTTAAAAAGAAATTCTTATTTTTTTTTCCAGTGACCAAGAATTTTTTTTAACTTTTCACCTTCCCCTACCCACTGAAAAGCAATAAAGAGGTATTGAGCCCATCTATCACAAGCAAAACAAATTCTCATACTGGCCACATTCTAAAATACAGTTGTCATTCTGCATCTAAGGTCTATATAGCATAAGATGGAAAGCTTTCTTAGAACTCTGGAATCATGGTTAATCATTTAGTTCATCAGTGTTCTTAAGACTTTCAGAACTGTTTGTTGGCACAGTGAGTGCCTAAAGGCACAAAGGGGGTCAGGAAAACTGTGTTTAAATCTAATCTCACACTTACTAGCTGTGTGATCCTGGGCAAATCACAACCTCTGCCTGCCTCAATTTCCTCATCTGTAAAATAATAGCACCAACTCCCAGGATTGTGGGAGGATCAAATGAAATCCTTGTAAAGTGTTTAGCACATTGCTTGGCACAAAATAAGTTCTATGTAAATGTTAGCTATTATCATCATTATAGAAATTATGCTTCTGGTTCTGCTCACTTTATTCTGCATCATTTCATATGTCTTCCCATGTTTCTTGGAAACCATCCCCCTTCAATATTTCTTACAGCACAATAGTATCCTATCATTTTAATATAATTTGTTTAGCCATTTCCCCATTGATGAGCACCCCTTTAGTTTCCAAATATTTGCTACCATGAAAAGAGTTGCAATAAATATTTTTATACAAGAGTCCTTTTCTTCTTCCTTTGAACTCTTTAGAGTATTACTCTGGTTTCACTTGTTTCACTTGGTATCACTTGGGCCAAAGAGTATGCAAAGTTTGGGAGCACAATTCCAATTTTTTTCCAGAATGATTGGGCCAATTCATATCTCTTGACCCAGTTTACATCTCTTGATGCTTCAGCATTGACTTCGTAGCTTCAGTACCTAAAAAAAAATCACCTTTCAGCCACACTGAGATTAAGGGGTCCCTGAACACAGCTGAGTTAGCCTTCAGCCAGCATAATGTTATAATGTCATAATGCCCATACCTGAAAGCTCTCCCACTCTGTTAGAGCCTTTCCAGGGTTTCCATGGTTATAGGTTTTTAAATACCTTTATTCTTCTTACTAGATTGAATCATATGATCATCATGCTAGAAGGGACCATCAACTTTAGTCCAGCCACAAATTTCCAGATAAGAGTCTTTCCAAATAATATTCAACAAGCACTTTCTGTGCTAGGTGCTGACAGAAATGAATAAGGTCTAATCTGTGCCTTCAGGGAATATATAATCTAATTAGATCATATAAATGCACTAAAAACCATAATACAATAACTGAATAAAATACTCAAGTCTTGAAATTCTCCTGAATTTGTTATTTCTTTCAGACATATATACCATTCCAATGTGCATATATACCATTCCAATCTTGTACTTGTGAAGTCAAGTTTTGTGTGCCCAAGTGTAAGATTTTACATTTACCTATATTTCATTTCCTTTTATTAAATATAGTCTGGTGTTCTAAGCTGTCAAATTCTTCGATCCTGACTCAGTCATCCAATGTGTTAAAATAAAACTCTGAACTTAGGGTCACAGGAAAATTTGGTGAGTGTATCCTTTATTAATAATGTTCCATTGTATAGGAACAACCAAATTCCTGCGGCATTCCACTGGAGACCTCATGCCATACTATATAATAAACTATTAACAAATATTCTTTGAGTCCATTTATCCAACCAGCTCTGAAGTCTTCTAATTCAGCAGTGTCAAACTCAGATATTGACTTAGAAAACCACAAATAAGCATTATCTATGTTCCATTGTATTTTTTCTTTATTTTGTTAAACATTTCCCAATGACATCTCAATTGTGCTCTGGAGCAGTCAGGCTACCAAAGCCCAGAGTTGGACACATCTGATCTAATCCACATCTCTCCTCCTCTCCACAAGAGTAAAAAGATGAGATACTTCATCTGATACTTCCTAAAATCTTGATAAATTACACCCACAGCATTACCCTCTTCTACCAACTTAGGAAGGAGAGAGGCTGGCCCTTCCAGGTGAGGAAACTTCCTTTCCCAGTGCAGGTCAGAACTTTCTCTGGGTCTTTTAGTCTTGGAGAGTGGCCTGGGGCACTGACAGGTTAGGAGACCTCCCCAGGACCACACAGTCTCCCAGGCTCTGAGGGCAGGAGCTACATTAAGTGCCTCTTCCTGTCCAGCAGCTCCCTCCAAAAAGGACACAGCTTTCTCTAGCATGGCCTGTTCTCCACGAAGTAATGATGGTTCTGCTTTCTTTTCTGGATGTTCATCAATCAGCTTTTTAGTGATCTACTCTAGAATTTTCCCAGCAACGGAAGTTAAGCACCCTGGTCTGAAGGTGACAAGTATTCTCAACCTGGGTCCCTGCCTTTTGGCTGTAAGGAAGGGGGAGTGCTAAGTGGGCAGAGTTAAGGGCTCTCTTAGTGACCTCCCCCAGGACCTCCCAGTTCAAAGCTTGATTGTGTCAGACCCGAGAAGCTCCAAGGATGAAGGAATGAGAGGAAACAAAACAAAACCTCTCCCACAGCTCCAGATGTGAGCTTTGTCCGGTCCTTCTCAGATGCCTGTCAGGTGAAGCAGATTGTGCTCTATGAAGAACTAAAAACAACCCCCAGGCAGGAGGGGCATCTGCGCCTCAGTAAGGAACCTCCCCGACCACCCCTGCTCAAGGCGGTGCTCACCAATGTTGGAGTGCTTCAGGAGACGGCAGATCCGGGCCTCCCTCTCCAGCTTCTGGTGATCTGAAGACAAAAACAGAGAAGGAAGCATCACCTCGAGTCCATGGGATATGACCACTATTGGCAGCAATTAAACATTTCTAGGCAGTCATAGTCAGGAGGGAACAATCAGGACTCTTTCCTGGGCAAAGAGGGGACACTTCCTCTTCGGGGCAGCCGCCATCCCTGCTCCTTACCTCATGGTCCTCTGCTGGTACTGGGCAGCAATTGCTCCCAGGTCACCCCCAAGGGCTAACGTGGCTTTTGACACTCCTCTCCAAGGTCTGGGCGCATCCCCCCCTCCCCTTCCCCTTCTCCCTCGACCGAATTCACCCAAGATATGTTTCAAGACCCGTTTCCAGGACTCTTCTTATGGATCTAACACTCTTTTATTGTCTATCAGTCAACTTGTGTGGAATGGAAAACTGAGTGCATTCATGACCAACTTCTGGATGGTATCCATAGTAACGAGTTCTGTGATCTTTTAGCAACATGCAGTCAAAAAGATTGGATTGTGGCCAGTTCTTCTCCTAGCCCATGAGTTTGTCTGGAAGGGAGTCTAAGAGGCAGAGGTGAGGAAGGTGTGGGGAATGGGAATGGCAGGAAGGGGAGCAACCACTGGGAAGACATGGAGATGGAAGATGGAGTGGAGTAGTTCAGGAAAGAACAATAAGACCAACTGGTCCGAAGGAAGAATATGTTTAGGGGTGACCATGCATTAAGCTGTCAAGAAAGACCAATGGCTAGATGGGGAAGAGGCTGAGGAGTGGAATGACCACAAACCCATTAAACCCTCCATCTGAGCCTTATGCAATTCCCTAAGTCCTAAGTAATATTCAGGCCATGCATAGTCTACATACCTGGGGAGAGCTTTACTAAGACAAAACCATAATTCTTGAATTTGAAGAAAAATGAGGCTCAGAAAAATTAACTGACCTGCTTATTGTCACACAGTTCTTAAGTGTCAGAGCAAGAATTCAAATCCAGTTTTCTCCTGACTCCCAGCCTAGGGACTACTCCTTTTGGAGAAAGATAGGAATGGTATTGAGGGGTGAGAACATAGCTACCGATGAAAGGTTTTCCTTGGGTGATCATCCAAAGATATTGCCACTTATTTATCCATTCCTCATTTAAATCTCAGAGAAGGGATGTGTTTGCCTAAGGACAAATTAGGCTAATTAGGAAAGGAGGACATCAATCCAACCCAACAAACACATATAGCATGCTTATCATGTACAAGCAGCTAGGGAAGTGAAGACAAAAGGAGATCAGCCCCCAGCTTCAGGGAGGCTACTTCTTGGGGAGAGAGGTGGCCTAGGTCAGGAGGGAGGCCGAAGGAAAAGGGAGCAGCCCCAGGCCAGAATTCAGTCCCTGACAGAGCCCTCAAGGAAGCTAAGCCAGGCATCTTTGAGGGAGTGCTGCCAGTATGCCAGGCCCCATGCCTAGCTCCGTAGATTCCACCAAAAGCTGAGTCTGTGACCTCCAGGAGCTCACATTCTAATGGAGGAGACAGTATGCCAAAGACTGTTTACATGTAAGATGCATGTACTAAATAAACCCTGGAAGTGGAAAGACATTTCAGAAGGGGTAAGGGAGAGACCAGAAAAGACCCCCAGGTCTCCCCAGAGCCGAGTCATTAGGGAAGCCAGCGACAGAGGATGGGCAACATTTCAGAAATGGGAGACCATCGTTGCAAAGGCATGGAGTCAGTGGGGAGTACTGCCTCTGAGAAACAAGGCTGACATAGCCAGACCCTCATGGAGAACAACAAAGTGCTGAGAAGAACTATAAAAGCCAAAGATCAATTTAATCTCAGATCCTGCAGTACTAGGGAGGCACTGGAACCTGCATATTATCAGATAGGGGGATGGACCAGACACATCTGTGCTTCCAAAAATCACTTTGGCAGTTAGAAAAGGATGCACTAGATTGCCAAGACTTGAGGCGAGGAGACCCAGTGAGGGGTTATAAAATCTGTACAAGGGTGGGAGGGTGGGAGATTAGATATGGAGGTGGGAAGGGCAGAGAGGACAGAATATCTGAGAGGAAGGAGATGTGATCTGGTGTCAAGGTTAAATAAAGTCAAAAAGGATGTGGATTGAAACAAGGTCGTGAGACATGATAATTAAAAGTAAATTGTGTCCAAGATAATCCCAATAAATTTTGGATTGAAAATGCCATCTGCATCCAGGAGAGAAAACTATGAAGATGGAATGTAAATCAACACATGCTATGTTCATATCTTTTTTCTGGTTTTTTTTTTTCTTTTTCTTTTTTTTCCCCCATCTCATGGTTTTTCCCTTTTGTTCGGAGTTTTCTCTCCCAACATGATTCATAATGAAATGTGCATTTTTAAAAGTTAATATGCATGTATAATTAGAAAAAAACAAAATTAAAAAAAAAGAAAATTGTGAAAAATATGAGGGAATGTATTCTAAGCAAAGTGAATAGCACATTCTAAAATGACAAAGGTGAGAGAAGTATCAAGTTCCTAGGTAAAACCAAGTAGGCTCATTTGACCAGAAAGAGAGATTTCATGAAGGGGAATATGAAATAAATAAACCTGGCAAAGTTCCTCAAACTGAAAGGTCTCCTGATAACCTATTCTGCTAAATCACAGGAGGTCCACAATTGATCGGTCTTGTGGGGACATGAGCTGCACCTGTGGCCTTGCCAAACCTTGGTGCTGGAGACTTGGTGCTGGAAACTTGGTGCCGAGCTTCTTCTGCAGTACTGGCATCCTTCTCTAACAAGGAGGAAAACCAAATCCGAAAGAAGTGGGAACTTGCCCAGGGCAAGAGAGCAAATCAGCAGTTTAGCTAGAAATAAACCCCAGGAGTCTTGAACACAGACGCCCACTCCTGCTGCCTGCTGCCTGGTACAGAGAATCTCACCAACCTGACTGTACACAAAAGCCTCCTCTGGACAGGAGGTACGGGGGGAAAAAGATGGAACCCTGCTGTCCTTGGGGGCCAAACCCACATCCCTGATATAGAGAGACATGGAGAGTCCTGACTTTTCTTTCTCATATGCCAGCACTATTGTCTGAGAAACACAGAGCCACAAATGCCTTGGATTTGGGAGGCACTATTCAGACTAAGTCAGCTCCCCAAAAAGGAAACTGCCAACCTCTTGCAGACTCTGTGTCCTATGAAAACCTTGTTATCATTAAGGGAATCACACAAGAATTCCAGCAACAATCAGTACCCTTAGACTCTCAAATTCTTGTTTTCAGTGTTCCCTTAATGCTATACTTTACTACCCCTTGAAGTATCTCATTGCCTCTAGGATATACTCAAATTGACCTCCAGTCGCTTATTCACAAGGTCCCTTCCAGTGTATATTGCAGCCCATCTTATGCCATGCTTGTCCATGTTGTTCCATAATTACACCATAAAATATTGCCCAACATGCTGGGAACCTTTTTCACTTTCTCCTGACATCAAGGATATATCAGTGGACCACTGTGGCTATCCACACAATTTCTTTTTCTATTGCACATTTCCTTGACAACATCAGTTACTCCTAGGATAATTAACAATAGCAGCAAAGAACCACCATTTACATTGTGCCTTAAAGACTGGAGAGAATTTTGCAGACCATTACCTCAAATATAACTCCTCAATGGATAGCATTCAAGGACTTCTACAATCTGGTTCCTACCTTTTCTTTTTTCTTTTTTTTTTTCAAGTTTTATTCCCTTCTCATGCCCTCCAATTCCAGCTAAATTGATCTATTGACCTTTTCCTGATATAGAAACTCCATCTCCCACCTACAGATTTGCACAAACCATAGCCTATACCTGGAATGCACTCCCTCCTCTCAGAATCCTTCAAGGTTCAGATCAGGTGCCACAGGTGCCACTTCCTCTGTAAAGCTTTCCCTGATTGCCTCCCCCTGAAGTTATCTGTGTTATCTCATAATATTCCTATTTGTGTACCATGCTGTTCCCCTTTAGTACTGGACTCTGGGGGTAGATTTCAGGGGGTTTCATGAATATGGGTAAGGAAAAACATATCTTCAATTACATCTTCATTTTCACTCAAATGCAACCATTCTATTATGACTTAAAAAAAAAACCAAAAAAAAATACATGAATGAATCAGAGAGAAGTCAATAGATATCACTAGACTGTCAAAAGGGTCCATTCCATTAAAAAAGTTAAGATTAAGGAACCCTGCGCTGGTCATATGTAAGTGCCTTGGGATGGAGTGGGCAGTCTTTTTGGTCATAGATTCACAACCGAGGCAGTGACCAGCCTCCTTCCCCCTCTCAGCACCCAGAGCCACTCACAAACTCCAGGTGCCCACCAATCTCTAGATGGCATTAATGGAGGGTGATCTCTTTTGGGAGCTCCATATTAAAAAAAAAAAAGTATTCCATCCTTAGCACAATGCCTTCCTAATAACACTATTTGTGGATTTGTATCTCTATCGATTCTGTAAATATTTAGTGCCCAGAGAAATGGGGCTATCATGGGAGCTGGTGTGCAAGCAAAGCAGAAATCAGCTCACCCAGCCTCCAGTCCCACCTCTGCTTCTGTCTCCCTTCTTGTCTGTCCTCTGCCTCTGTGCCCCCCATCTGTAACGTGCAGCAGTCAGAGAACTATCCCTACATCCCTACGCTAGCCCCTTAGAGCCTTGCAATGAGCCTATTAGGTAAATACAATAGTACTGACATTCTCATTTACAGATGAACAAAACGGTCTCGAAGCACTGAACTGACTTGCCCAGGGCTACGTAGGCCGGCCAGCATGCACAGCACCAAGCCACATCCCACTGTGTCTACACTAAAATTCTCTGATCCCACACTACCTCACAGGAATGAAGACAGGAAGGAGGTCATGAAAAAGGCCCCCAGAAGTCAAAGCACAAAACAAACAGCAGCTTGATTACTAAGAAAAGAATAAATGTGTTAAGTGCTCTGGGAGAGCTTAAAGGTGAAAGATGGAGGAGAGGGAAGGGAAAGGGGAAGAAATGAAGATTTCCTAAAGGAGACCATAGTAGAATTTGAAGGATCATCGTTTTAAAACAATTAAGGGGACAACTGAGACAGGTAGCAATGGATGGGGGATAGGGGAAACAAAAGTTTTTATTGTCTGGTCCTAAATAAGAAACAGAAAAGACTTTGGTGTATTTTTTTAAAAAAAATATTTAATTCTTTAAAAAATTTTTTTTTTACAACCACTTCCCAAAACTCCCCTTCCCCACCCGACCTTGCTTTATAACCATGAAAAAGGAAACCAAAACCAAAGGACACATAACTGTGACTGAAAGTATATCTACTATTCCACACCCATAAAAAATCACCTCTCTATCAAGATGGGGAAGCATTCATTATCCATCCTCTAGAATCAAGATTGTATTTGAACTGATTTTTTGAATACTGTTTTGCATTCCCTTTCCTTTTTCTACTTTCTTTGCTCGACAAGTCATACAAGTCTTTCCATGCATATATGAGAGCCTCATAGTTACCATTTCTTATAGTATAATAATATTCCATTACATTTATAGGTCACAATTTATTCAGTTATTCCCCAATCCATTTCCAGTTTTTAACTACCACCAAAAAATGTTTTGTGAATATTTTGTTGTCTCTGGGTTCTATCTAATATGTCTAAAAGTGAGACAGCTAACAGAGGGTATAAACTCTTTTTTTTTCCTCACTGAATTCAAACTCTCCTTTAGAATGGCTGGACCAGTCCACAGGCGGTACTACCAACAGTACATCTCCTGATAACCCTCTTAACATTTGCCATTTTTGTCTTGTATCATCTTTTCCATTTTGATGGATGTGAGCTGCAACCTCAGTTTTCTCTTAGCAATTTGGAGCATTTTTTTTCACATGGTTCTTGATGTGCATTTCTTTTAAAAATGATTTATGTCTTTTTGGTTATTTATCAACTGAGGAATGACTCTTAGAAAAGAGTGTGAAGCAATGAGGGTTTTAGTTAAGATGCTAAAAAGTGATGGGTTAGAGCTGAAGTCTACTCAAAACTGCATAGCTAGCTAAGGATTGTAGAACAATTAAATCTCTTATCTGTTGCTATTTATCCTCAACAAAAAACCTATCCAGTCTGAAAGACAATACCTTACTAAAAAATATTTGTCTGTTTACCTGGATGAAAAGACATCCTGGCTTCTTTATTTCTCTTTTATAATTTACAATATTGTAGGCCGTTAGTCTGCTAAGTCTCAAATTTTCCAGTATATAAAGCCCTCCTGAACTATTTCTAACTAGCCCGTCAACTATGGTATAAATAAACTCTTGTAAAAACTTTTAAGAGAATCTCTTTGAATTCTTTCAAACTATAAGCCCTCTCACACACTTCAAAAGAATTTTTTTGGAAGCAAAAGAATTTTGAGCAGAAAAATTCTGTGCATGTATGCTTTCCTTATCTCAATTTAAGAACCAAAGCAATGAATAAAAAATACTTTTGACTTCACAATACCAAGGATGCCCTTGGGACAATTTAAAATAATATCTAGATTGGAGTTACCCAAATTCTCTATTAATTCTAATATTTATGGAGACCTACAATTTGCAAGGCATTGTGTTGACCTCTTCAATTGGAACTAGGGCCACATGTGGAATCTTCCCCAACACCTTCCATAGAAGACAGCTAAAATGGTGGAAGGAAGTGTCACCCAGCCCCTATAATGACAAAGCAAAGCATGCTCCACAAAGGGCTCATTTTTAAACCTCATTCCCAAATCAGAAACAGATTTGGAAAGCAAATGAGGATTACTTTGGGCATCTCAGAATTCTTTAGGTATGGGGGAAGCCATTCAGGGGAACTTTTCCCTTAAAAATGGGTACTAAGGATGGCATCCTTTAATTCCTAAAGGATCATGTAATGAGCAGTTTCCTGGCCCACTCTCTGTACAGCAGAGACCAGGAGCCAGGCTTCCTTATCAGAGATCTAGAGCTGGAATAAGCCTTCCAATTCCTTCAATTTTAGGCAATTTGCCCAAGGTTACACAGGAAGTAAATGGCAGATCCAAGACTTGAACCCAAGCCTGCTGATTCCATAGCCACATGCCTTTTCCACCACATCATGCTGGCTCTACAGATAAAGAGAATGAATTGGACTTCTAACAGGTTCTAGAGTCCTATCAGATTAAGGTCCTAGCAGAAGGCCTACTCTACCACATTGATCTGGAAAAAAACCCCACTAATTTGTAATTTGTTACAGGTGTCATATTTTAGGGAAGATGTTGAACTAGGAAGCATTCAAAGGAAGGCAGCCAGGACAGAGAAGGGCCTCAAGGCCATGCCATATGAGGATCAGGTGAAAGAACCGGTGATCTTCAGTATGGAGGAGAGAAGACTCTGGGAGGACAGGATGGCAATGTTTCTGAAGACAGATTCCCTGTTCTGTCACAGAGAACATAACCAAGAACAGTGGGACATTCTGAGAGGCAAATTTTGGCATGGTGTGTGGGAAAGTTATCCAAGAGTGGAACAGACTGCCTTGGGTTTCCCTGTCCTGGAGGTCTTCAGTTAATAGCCTAGATGATTATTTGTTGGCTCTGGCATCTAATTCACAGAGGAGAGGGGATTTCTGGCCCAGGTATAAGTTGAACTCAATGGCCTGTGAGATCCTTCTGACACCAAGATTCTGTGATTCTGTGGTTCTATCATCCAGAGATCGGACAGATATGATCAATGAAGACATGATGAAGCAAATGGAAACATGCTTATATGTAACCTCAAGTGCAGGAAAAAGTTCCAAACTTGTTACATGTCAATTCTGAATTGAGGGGACAGAGTCAGTCCAAAAGGAAGCCACTACCTGCTTTTCTCAATCCACTGAAAGGATTGAGAAGGTAGAGATAGTCCATGCTACTGATGTGTGATAATCTGGTGAAAGAGTTCACTGGTCTGGGCCACAGGGAGCCTTCTTTTGTGGCTCCAGTTCAGCTGCTAACTAGCTGTACGACTTTGGGGAAGTCAAGTCACTTCTCTGTGTGACTTTATCTGTAGCATAAGATAATCACTAAACTTCCTTCCAACTCTAAAAAGCTATTATTCTCTGTGTGTCATTTCTCTGGAGATGATACTGTAGGATAAGCCCAACTTTTAATAGTAGGGGGGAAAAACCTACAATCCTGTATTTTCCCTCAGCATATTAAAATATGTTTGCAAAACTTGACAGTGTAAATCACTGCCCCTCAGAGGCTGCCTCGAGGGCATTTGGAGCAAACACTAAATAGTGTAAGGTCTCTTTTGGATAAAGACAAACCCTTGTACAAAGTAGATGCTCAACAAATACTTGTTGAATGAATGAAGGAATAAATGAATGTCCATGGTTTCCAATTTCTGATTCGTGATTTTAGGCCATACATGTTCAAATGACTATTTCTCTTAAAACTCTGAGTTATTGGTCAAATGTGTTGGGGCCTTTGCTCTGAAAAGAGGTACAAATGCCTTGCTTCTCCTTTCTAGTTTCCAGAAATGAATTTGAGATCTTTTAGGTTCTAGAGAGAAGGACACTTGACTGGCTGAACTCCACTGAATATGAAAAGATAATTTAGCTGGAAAAAAAGAGGAAGAAGAGATATTTAATAAAGCCTAAGAAGGAAAAAGACTTGGCAGCGGGGAAGGAGGGCAGGATTCCTAGCTCAGCGAGAACCTAAAAATTCATTAAAAATGGCTTTTATATGTTGAGAATACAGTCTTAGTCATAGCATAGAAACGGACACCCAAGCATTTCTGTAAACAAGATGCAATCAGAACTGCCTCTCCTGTGCCCAGTCAAGTCTGCCATGACTTCAGCTCACAAGCCCACCTCCAAACCAAGCAAACAACAAAAGGTGTACTACAACTTCTCCTCCACCTGCTAAAAAGCCAAGAAAGGAAAGAATGGAGGAGCAGGATGCTTCTTACTTCCCTGCCAAACAGAGGAAAAACCTGAGCCCTCTGAAGATGTGTGCATCTCTAAGCCCCGCCCACTGCTTCCCTCTGCCAGAGCCCCCACTGCCTCCCCCTCACCTCCTCTTCCTGTGGCATGTGGGAGCTTATCGGAGGGAGGGCAGGGAGGGCCAGTGCCTTCTTTTTAGGGGAAAGGTCATTTTTGATGATTGCACGTGTGGACAACAGCAGAAAGCTGACTACCAAGTTTAGTCAAGTGACTCATTGCTAACTACTTTTCCAAGAGCTATAGTTCTGGATGGACCTGAGTGAGGGAACACTTTCTGCCCAGCACTTCCAAATAACTAACAACAGGAGCAAATGAGGACTGAGAACCCTACCTCCAGCAAGTAGCAAGGATAGCAAGGTGAATTTGGCAGTGACCTGCCTGAATTGTGTGACATCTGTCTCTGTCATGGCCAGATAAATAGATGTACGCAATATGAATGAAAAGTGGCTACTCAATACTCCAGATTCTCCGAGAATGAACGCCTTTCCTCTTTGCAGGTTGTCAGAGAGAATGAAGTGTTCCTTAAAAAACCTAGGAGGAAGGGCTTCAAGGTAAAAACAAAGAAGGAAATGGATCTGAAGAGGCAGAAGGGCAAATTGACCTGCTTGGGAGTCTGAGGGGGAAAGAATGTGACACAGAGCAGAAAAGGAACACACACCGGCAGCACCCTTGGAGCTAAGTAGCAGTTGGGAGGTTCTTCCCCAGCAGGGAGAAAGCAGGGGCTCTCTGGCCCTCCATAAAAAGATAATGTGGACACACTAATTCTGTTAGAGACCACCAGGAAGTCACAGGAAGGAGAGACAAGTAATTAGTAGAACTTGGGGACTGACTCTGTTGAAGAGAAGTCCTTACTGATCTGCCATTAAAAAATGAAATGAAACTGTCAAAAAAAAATTTAAGCGTGTCCCAAGTGCCAGACCTTAATGGGTAAGTGACCAAAGGATGTAAGCAGGAAGTTTGCAAAAGAAGAAATGAAAGCTCTCAATAGCCATACCCAAAACTGCTCCAAACCACGAATAATAAGAGAAATGCAAATGAAAACAACTGAGTTTTCACCACATCCCCAACAAGATTGACACAGGCAACCCAAGACAAACATGGTAGATATGCAAAGTTGCTATGGGAACATGGGTCAGCCAATGCACTGGTGGTGGAACTGTGAATTGTTCCAACTCCTCTGGAAGAGTTTGATTTTTGCTTTAAAAAAATTAGAAAAAAGCAATTATCACAACTAGGTACATACTCCAAGCTGTTCCAACTCTTCTGGAAGAGTTTGATTTTTGCTTTAAAAAAAATAGGAAAAAGCAATATCACAACTAGGTACATACCCCAAAGAAGTCAAAGAAGGAAAAGTCTTGTAAGTACCAAAAAATTTTAGCAGCATTTTGATAGTAGTAGAGACCTGAAAGAAATATTCATCAGCTCAGGAGTAGCTGAACAAATTGTGACCTATAAGAATGTGATATCATATTATTACACCCTCAAAGAGGATATGAAGAATTCAGAGAAACCTGGGAAGAGATATATGAACTTGTATAAAGTGAAGCAAGCAGAAACAGGCATCACAATAATGTAAAGGAAAATAATAATGAAAGACTTCAAAGAACTATTGATTAATGCAGTGGCCAACCCTAATTTCCAAGGACTGATGGGAAAGCATGCCTTCTGCCTCTTGGTGAAGACACTCCAAGGGCAAAATAAGTGCTGTTTCCAGGCTCTATCAATGTATTGGTTTTGTTTGTTGCACAAAGGTTCTAGGGTGAGGGAGGAAGAGTTATTGAAAAGTGATAATATTTTTAAAAGTATGAATAAAGCATTTAAAAGAGAAATTTGATAGAGAAGCCTGCTGTGTCACAAGGACATCTATCTGGGAATATGATAAGAGGAAACACATCATGTTTGGTATTTACTTATGTGGGTTTATACTATTTTACACACTTGATTTTCCTCCCTACTCCCCTCCATCCTGCTACCTCTCTGCCAAACACAAGGATGGTGACCATTTAGGCTTGTCTTTACATTCTCAACACCTAGCCCAGTACTAGGCACAGAGTAGACCATAGATAAATAAATGCTTGCTGAATTGACCTGAATTGGTTAGAGTTGGAAGAAATGTGATGACTGTCTTTTAAGTATATGCAAGGCTAAATAGCCACATTGGATGTGATGAGGAGATTCCAAGTCAACACACAATGATTCAACTATATTTTCAGATAGGTCTCATTCAACTCTTAAGATCTGGTGATCACAATGACCCAATTGGGTTGAAATTTACTTTTGCCCAATTCTATGTGGAGAAAAAAGGAACTAGCTCATTGAACAAATTAATACTGTAAACAAGACTGCAGGGGTGATGTTTT
This sequence comes from Sminthopsis crassicaudata, assembly GCF_048593235.1. Taxonomy (NCBI): domain Eukaryota; kingdom Metazoa; phylum Chordata; class Mammalia; order Dasyuromorphia; family Dasyuridae; genus Sminthopsis; species Sminthopsis crassicaudata. Next base: position 229,250,202 of record NC_133618.1, on the reverse strand, counting down.
AACCTACTTGGGAGAACTTTTAGTAGCACCTATTTGTACAGAAGCACTTAATGTGCTCATTTAAATGATCATTTAAATAGCCATTAAAGGAAATCAGCCAAGACTTTACCATGGCTAAAATCAATCTGTCATTGATCTTGTTGGGGAGAAGAAGGGGGCTGAGTACTTGGAAAGATTAACACTAAACTTAGAAACAAAATTAGAATTTATACTTTCCATAATTCAGATTAGCCTTCTCCCAATGAATCCCAATTAGAAAGACTTAACTACACTATTATAAATAATATTCAATAAAAGACTCTAGCTAATGTTCACTGTAAATTCAAAACACCCATTTGGGGCCCATGAAGGTGCCTTGGAATTCAGCTTCTTTTAGCTTTCTCTAACTAGGTCAACTACAACATCTACAGCATGGGGCAGGGGATTGTGCTGGGTATGGGTGGATAAATTGACTAAGTGGATAAGGAGACATTCCAGAATCCTAGAACATCATTGTTAGAAGGGCCCCCTCTGCCTTCTAGTCCAACCCATATCCCTCCCTAAAGGAATGACATCTACAACACACCCAACAACTGACCATCTAGCCTTTGCCTGAAGACCTCCAAGGAGGATTATTCCACTGCATCCAAAGGAAACCCATTCCAGATTTGAACGATTCCATTCATTAAGACAGTTTCCATTATACCAAGATTAAATCTGCCTCTTTCTAACTTCCGATTCTTAAATTCTGTTCTCAGAAAACAAAATCTAACCCCTCTTCTGGGAATTCAAGTAAACCACTTGTGCCACAGATCTTCTTTTAACGTGCTCATTTCAAAGCCTCTGCTGTTCTAGTTGCCCTCCTTTGGACAATTTCCAGCTTATCAATACCCTTGCTAAAATATGTACCCAGAACTGATCACAACACTCCAGACAAGGTCTGACTAAAACCACCTTCTTCCTGGAACCTGTGCCTCTCTTAGCATAGCACAAGTTCATATCAAGGTTGTGTGTGTGTGTTTTAGCTTCCATATCACACCATTAACTCCTACCAAGATTGCAGTCCACTAAAAACACAAGCTGCTGCCTAACCATCCCATCTCCTCCAATTCGTGCTAGTGAAGTTGATTTTTTGAGCCCAAGAGTAAGACTTCACATTTAAGCCTATTAAACTTCAACATCTTAGATTCAGTCCAATGTTGTAGATGGTAAGAACAAGGAAGGGCTCAAATCAAAAGCCCAGGAAATAATTCCTACTTCTCCTAACCCTGGCTCTTCTTTGGATTTCCAAACCTTTTTTTCACATCCGTGGGAAGGGGAAAAAAAACAATAGGTACTTATTAAGCATCTTCTATGTGCTTTACAAGTAATATTTCATTTGATCCTAGAGTTCACTGAGTCATCAGTGAGACAGCCTCAGGGCAAGTAGCAGTGGTGATTATAGGTCATCTTAAAAGTTCTATGCATCCATTTCCCTCTTTTAGCTTCCAAAACAACTGAATGAGGGTAGAACAAGGCCACGTTTCTACATGGCCTGTGTACCTTGTTCCCCAGCTTACCTTTCCCCACCTTTTCCCAATCTGATTGGGAGGGTAAAACCCCACTAGCCCTCCATAAGATTTCTATCATTTACACCTTGGCAGAAAGACCTTTTGGTCAGAAACCGATTTAGGCATCTTGAGCCAAGTGTTTATAGATTTATGACAGGGAGCTGGTTTGCTCATGGGCAAACTTTTTTCTTTTTGCAATTGTACAGCATACTCCAGGAGCTGACAGGCAGTAGCCAATCAGAACCCTCCCCAGAACGCATGAGGCTCCTGAAGATGACTCTATAAGGCCCTGCTGGGATGCAGTGATGAAAATCATGGATTTTTTAAAAAGATCCTTCCCTGGACTCTTAGTCCATCACACTGGAATGAAAAAAACCCTCAGGTCTTATATAGGATGCTGATGAAGATGTCATAGTATGACCATAAGGCAGGGGGGTTCTGTCTGATGGCATCATCAGGGTTAACATTTTATATAGCAGTGATGGGTTCCAATTTTTTTTCAAAACATGGGACAAAGTATAAATATTATTTCCTTTTTATAGATGAGGAAACTGAGACCTGGGGAGAATAATACAGTTAAGATTACACTAAGAAATAAAATCAGAGTCAGGATGCAAATTCAGGTCTTAGGATTCCAGAGCTGGAGCCCCTTTTCTTGTACAACATTGATGGATGAAAGAGCTTCTGTTCCATATATAGGCAGAGTTTCAATAAAATTTGATACTATGGATGCTTTGACACAGATTAATGAAGTAAAGAGTGTTATTGGTTACTCGTTTCCACTCAATTCATTTCAATTCACTTCAAAAAAGCATTTATTAAGCTCCTACTATGTGCAAGACACTATTCTAGGCACCAGTAATGCAAAGACAAAAGTCCCTGTCCTCCAGAAGCTTATATTCTATTGTAACATGATCATAATACTAATACTTCACACTTACATAGCCCTTTAAGGTTTATGTAATACTTAATCTCATTTGATCCTCACAACAACTCTCTGTGGTAGGTGCCATTTACTCCCCATTTCACAGATAAAGAAATTGAAGCTTAGGGAAGTTAGGTGGCTCATTCAGAGTCACATGGACAGCTACCAACAATTGTCTCAGATGATCAGCTCACACAATCTGAGGGTGGAAATAGAACCTGACTCTGAAGAAAGGAAAGATCTCTTCTAGTGGATTATGCCCAAAAGGAGCCTTGAAAGAAGCCAAGGGTCCTAAGAACCACATAGAGGAAAAAGAGGGAAAGGAGGGGCCATGTTCTAGGAAGGGGGGAAAGGCAAGAGTTAAGGTATAATGACCAGGTCAAGGAAGAGCAAATAGACCAACACTTTAAGTCAGAAACAGAAAAAGGAAAAGGTCTCCCTATGGTTGTTGGGAGCCAAGGACCTCCAATAAAATCGGATACCCCGGAACACCAGCATGAAACCAGAGATTTTGAACGTCTACCACTCTATACTTACAAGGCCTTTCTAAAGTCTTTAATGGGTATAGAGCATCATGCTAAGCACTGGGGAAGATTCAAAATGTATATATGATACCATTCCTGCCTTCATGTAGCTTGCACTCCGAGAGATTAGACACTAAAAGTATAGTAACAATTCATGCAAAAGAACAAGGTGGTATGCCCAAGTCAGATAATAGCAATCAGGCTAATGAGGACTAACATTACTTTTTCTACTAGTAATCTGCAAAACAAAGCTCTATGGAGTTGTGAGCATTGCAATCCACCATGATGATCAAAGGGGGTTTCCGGAAGACAGTGACATTCAATTTGGACTTTAATGGAAAGGAAGGGGTTCAAACAGTAAAAAGGAAAACCAATGCAGACAAAGGCACAAGGAAACTGGGAGATTACATGATTCGGCCACAGGAGCATCCGATGGGTTGAGAACAGCAGAGATACAAATCACTGCAATGAAGAAGGGGAGGACAAAAGCAGCTTATGACTACTGGGGCTTGATCAGAAAGGTCATGGAAGCACCTGAATTTCCATAGAAAATGAGTAAAATACACACACACACACACACACACACACACATACACTCTCTCTCACACACACATATTCGTATATATAATATAGCTGTATAGATGCATTTTTTTTTCTGTAACGGAATGGAAAAGCATTTATTAAGCACTTACCATGTGCCAAGTATGGGGTAAGCTCAGTTATCAAAGAGAGTTCCTGCCCTTAGGGAGCTCACACTCTACATGAGGAGATAACACACACAAAATAATTCAGCCGCAGGGCAGATGGCAAAGCCCAGGGATTCAGTGGGAGGGCAGATGGCAATGCCATCTAAGAAAAAAAAAAAGAAAGCACAGGACTAACTCCAAAAGGCTATCACCCCCTCTCCTACCCCAAAACTTCTACATTCACTTGAGCATTTATTTGGGTGCTGAATTTTAGACAACTCTCTAGTCATCTGTCAACAAGATGCCAACTTTCATTATCTTTGGAATTTTCACATTTGAGCTCTCTATATTCTCTTTATAAGTGAAATCACAGATCCATTCCCTATTCCTATCCCCTTTATTTGGGGCATAACAAGTTTTTACATTATATATATATATATATATATATATATAAATGTATATATCCATTCACATATATATATATATATATAAGCATTCTAAATAATAGAATAATAGGTAGCATTTATATAGCACTTTAAGGTTTGCAAAGTACTTTACAAATTATCTTCTTTTATCCTCACAACAATTCTGGGAGGCCAAGGCACATTAATTATCTCCATTTTATAGATAAGAAAACAGACAGGTTAAATGAATAATAGCTCAGGATCTCGCAGGTAGCAAGTTTCTGAGCTGGGATTTGAACTCAGGTCTTCCTGACTCAAGGTCTAGTGCTCCTTCTACCCACGATGTCACCTAGCCACTTAACATGGACCTGACCCAGACTGTGGCAGGCTATGCCAATGGCAGGTCTACCAAGATGGAAAAGCACACGGTCTAGGGAGCAGCCCTTGTCATCTGAGCTGCCTCCCTAGGGTGATCACGGAAGCTTTATCACCAGATGAGTTGCAAGGAGGTAGTTTTGAGCCCTGGCAGACTTCCCTTGAAGACCATCTACCATGCTGCAGAGAGATTCTGATTAGTAATGGAGGAGAAAGTTCTTGTGCTGACAAAATAATTTTATGAAATATTATTTAAAATGGCAAAGGTTGAGTCACACCAGATAGCCAGACATGGAAGGGCTGAGATCTGCTTTAGAGAAGGATAAGTCATAAAAGCGGCAGAGTTCTAGAATGATATTTGCCCATTTTTTAAACTAAGTGGAAAAGAAGAAAGAAAACAAGATGGGAGGGAAATAGGAGAAATGAGGGGCTGAGGTAGGGGATTATTCCAGCGCCTTCTTCCCTCTCTAGTCAAGACATTAATCCAATTCTATTTCTAATCCCTCTCATTGGACCTTCAGAGGAAATCACTAAGGAAGAAAATGTGTTTTGTTTTTTAGGGCCCTACAAAGCTGGAAGAGATTTTAAGAGATTACCTAGTCTCACACCTTCATTTTGACAGTCCAGGAGTAACTTGCCTCCACACCTAGGTAATTGGCAAAACCAGTAATCAGACTCAGGTCTTCAGTTGCCAAAGCTAATGCGCTTCTATCATTAGACCATGCTTCTATCATTATGTCTTCTTGATTTATGAGGATTTGGCTTAGTCCCTTTTTCTCAGGTAGCTTGAGGGTCTGAATTATTAGGACATCATGGGATGTTATTTTTCATATTTATACGATCATTTCTTTATTTCTAGAAGACTTGTCTTAATAGCACAAAAAAGGGCACAAAACAGTGAGTATGAGGTCTAAGAACCGCAGCCCCCTTCTCACATTCTGTCCTTCATTCTGACGACTGTCATACTCTCCCCAGCCCTGGAAAATTTGGGTTGCCACTAATTACTCAATATCTACACAAAAATGTTACTTCGCCTCTGTAAAGTGATTTCTCACTGACATGGGGACACTACAAGAGGCCATTTGGATAAAGAGGGCTCATGTCAAAGTGCCCAGGCCCAGGTGGGGTCCCTGTGTGAGCTTGGTGGATTAACAGCCATGAGGAGGAACCAGAGTAGCTTAAGAAGTGCTTCAAGCTTTCCCCAGCACGTTGGACACATTCTATAATAGGATTTTCACATTGTGAGACTGTGAGGTGGGTGTAACAGGCAGTATGATAAGCATTTTACCAGCAAGGAAACTAGGGCTGAGGCTCCGAATCAACTTGTCCTGATCATATTAGAAAATGACTATTAAAGAGTCAGAACTGGGAGTTGAATGCATGTTTCACTTGATTCCAAGTCCAGTGCTCTTTTGACTACACTGGCTTTTTTTATATACACTTACAGTTTACAAAGCATGTTCACATATATTATCTCCTTTGATTCCTACAAGCAGCCTCTGAGCAAGGTCTTTTTGCCTACATTGATTTTACAGTTGAGAGAAGTGAGACTCAGAGAAGTCACTACCTGTCCCTCCATCGAAGACAAATGACAGAGGGGAGAATCAAAGCCAGGGTCTCCGATGCAGAGGCCACGGCAGTGGCCTCCCACATCTCCAATATGCTGATGGATTTCTGATTTCATTCATGGGGTTCCTTCCTCCCACGTTTCCTTCTGGGGTGATCTTCTCCCTGTCATCCCACCAGTCTTCCCAACAGAAGATCCTCCTAACTTCTTGAAGGTTTTCCTCTTCAACTCCCAACATTCCACAGGTATCAATGGGGCGTATAGGCTGGCCGCCCGTTACCCCTCATTCTTGCTGCCTGGCCAAGTAGACATCTCTTTGACATTTTGCTTGCTACTGCTGCTCCTGCACAGTCCTTTGTTGGTAATGTGCTACAGCCCACAGACATTCTACCCCTCCCCCGCCATTCTTCCATCCCCATCTTGGTGCTCTGAAATTTTAAATGTTTTAGAGACTATGGCATTCCAAACATCCACAATCATTGACAGAAGAATAATGAGATTAAAGAGATGAACTCTGTTCCAGGGAAAAGACTGGAACCCTTAAAAGAACCATTCAAATTTTCCAAAGAAAATCCATGTCTTTCAAATTTTCCAAAGAAAGTCCATGTCTTTCAAATTTTCCAATGAAAGTCCATGTCTTTCAAATTTTCCAAAGAAAGTTCATTTCTTTCAAATTTTCCAGTGGAAGTCCATGTCTTTCAAATTTTTCAAAAAAAGTCCATGTCATTCATTTCAATTTTTCCAGTGGAAGTCCATATCTTTCAAATTTTCCAATGAAAGTCCATGTCTTTCAAATTTTCCAAAGAAAGTCCATGTCTTCTTTTCAATTCCATACTTCTGGATGAGTTGTTTACCCAATTGCATAGTATAGTCTGGACAACAGGCATTCTTCATCCATTTGGTTTGTCCCATGTGGATAACTAACCAACCATTGATTATGGATCACATTTATGAGGCTCAATGCAATCCATAAATAAGAGAATCTATTGGATTCTCCATGTATTGGGAATCACATTTCCATTTGGACTTTGCACAGCACACTCTCTATAACAGTGGAAAACACCTATGGTGAGCATTTATCTCTATTTTATGCCTTACTTGATATCAGAGGACTATGGAAGAAAGCTATCTCTGTTGTAGCATCTTTCAAGGAATCTTGTACTATTTTTAACATGGGTATGGGAGACATTAGTTGGAGAAGAGCCTTGAGGTAGTATTTTGAACTACTGAATCAAATACATTCTTATAGTCAACAATTGAAAACATAAGTGGAATCTTGTATTTTCTATACCTTTTAATTCTTTACATATGACTATAAAAGGTGTGATCTGCTAGAGAAAAATACTTGCAAAAACTTCTGCCTGTTACTTTCTCTCTCTTCATCAAGGAAATCTTCAATATGTAAATAAATCATTGCCAGAGAATAAATTATCCATAGGAAGCAGGTATATGAATGGATAGCTATTGATATTTTCTTAATTGCCTTTTAAAGTAAATAATAACATCCTTATATTTTTTCCAGATGTTTTATAGTCTCTCCTTTTTTCAGTTATCTTGAGAATTGATCCTTCAATGCCCTCAAAATTATACTGCCTCTAGTATGGATCTCATTTATGACTATTTGGTGATAGGTCTGCTGCTCTTCCAGCCTTTTTCTTTTTTAAGATCATGAGGCAATGTGGTGATGATGCTGGATTTGCAGTGCTGGGTTCAAATTTTAACTCAGATGCTTACTACCTGTGTGATCTTGGACAAGTCATTTAACTTGTGTCCCAGCTCCTTATCCGAGAGCTCGATAAGCAAAGTGAGAGGGCTTAGATTGAATGGCTCCTAACCTCTCTTCCAGCTCTAAACCTAGGATCTCTTGATCATTTCTAACTCTTCATACAGTACACCAGGAAGTATGAAGGCAAAGTCCAAATGTGATATCATTTGTGGAGAATAACGATCATCATAATTCACATTTATATTAAAGCCCCTTAAGGCTTGCATAGTTCTTGACATACATTATCACATTTGCTCCTTGCAAAATACCTGTGAGAGGTCCTATTATTATACAAGAGAACACCAATGCTAAGAGGAGTTAAGTAACTTCATAAAGGTCATACATGCTATTAAGTATCTAAGGCACAACTGGGAATCTAGAGCTTACTCTTTCAAGTCTAGCTTTAGCTATGATGCCATAGACATCTTTACAAATGTAGTTCATTTTTCATCTCTTTGTTTTCCTCCTTTCAGTTTCACACTTGAATGCTCCTAGGATCATCTGGCTTTATCATCATACTTGTGATAAACTTGCTAGGTTTTTTTTTTTTTTTCCTTCACAGCTCTTTGATGTCTTCTCAGGCAAAACCACTCATAGTAGTCATTCTTCTTCTATTAGATTTTGAAAATGACATTGGCCTTGGCAAGATTAAGTATTAATTCTTTACTTGGGGTGTTTTCTAGGCTCCTTTGGTCATTGTAGCAATTGATCTAATTCTTCAGGTAAACGTAACAGGCAATGTCACTATCTGTTCTTTTATCCAATTCACACTTAAGGGTATCAAGAGTTTGTCTACCTTCTCATTTTTATTATTCCAATTTTCTATGGATATTCTTTTCTCTAAAAAGTGGATGGTCTATCTATATGCTTCTGGTCAGCTAACTGGGAAACTTCTACTACACTTGTAAACCACATGTTTTCTGTTTGTTAGAAAATAATAATGAGCTTCATTATTTATGATGTTACTTGGTTGCCACCCTGTCCAGATACCTCTCAAACCTCTTCTTGAAAAAATATTAGAAATACATAGGCATGAAAATTTTATAGGGTCTACAAGTCTTTAGTTGCCTGTATTTTTTAATCCTGATGACATTTTCCCAGCATTTATATGTCCATATTTCTTTATCAGGGACTTAGTATATATTGATTTAATTTGGAAGACGATCAAAGTTCTACTTAGAATTTGTTACCTATTCATTCTCTACAACAGATGTTGGAATTATTTTCATGGTCCTCTTTCTACAAATATTCATCAAAAGCACTGAATACAAAATAACCAACTTTCCCATGATGTTTCTTGTTGGTTTGGGAAGCACAAAAAAGGCAATCCTTTATTTTTCTCTAATTCATCCTTTCATTTAGCTACAATGTCCTTTTGTTTCCAGTTTCATTTTTTTAGTGAGAACATTACTGTGAATATGATTTAGTTTCCTTGATAGACAGGGCGGTGTAGTAAGTAGATAGAAGGCTGGTCTTGGACATGGGAAGACTTTTGTTCAAATCCTCCACCCCACACATATTGGCTGTACAACCATGGACAGGTCAAATCACTTAACTTCTCAGGGCCCCCAGGCAACACTATAAGACTATCAAATTACAGATTGGTTCTCTTATCTTCATTGATGGAAGAAGTTTCCATACCAACAATTCCTCATGTCTTTGGAATCTAAATGGGGAAAAAAAATGCTTATAGAATGTCAACACATTTTATAAGCAACAGATCACACTTTACAAGTGGACTTTTTTAAAAAGTGTGATTCTTAGAGCCCTTTGTCATTCTATCATTTTGCAAATATCACTGCAGAAGCATCAGAGAATGATTCGTCACTGAGGGCCATTTTGTATTTTTCTTTATTCCTACATTGCAGCTCACTGATGATAATTAGCCTCTGGATCCTTAGCCTTGGAAAGCAGTTCAGTCTATCACTAGCATTGTTCTTGAAGGTTTTATAGTCTCCTAGAGCCTATCAGAGTTGAAGTTCCATGATTTTGCCATTGAGAGCCACTTCCACACTTTAATCTGGCATCTGAAGAAGATTATGTGGAATAGAGTGATAAGACCAAGCAAAAAAGAGGCCAATCACCCAAATCAGGGAGGGTAGAAGTTGAAAGTGAGTATCTCTAGCTCAGCATATAGTTAGTTAGTTGTCATACTCTTAAGGCTGTGTATCACACAGGTTTGATCGTGTCAGAGATCATAAGCATAAATTAGGAATTGATCCCGACATATTGTGGCTTATCAGCCCTGGAGGGGGCAGAAAGCACTATTTAAAGATGATGAAAAATTAATGGATCACTACAAAGGCTAAATGACTCCCCAACAGAGAATCCCCATAATGATCATGGAAATCTGTCTTCTAGTCTCTTCTCATATCTAAAGTAGGTCTGAACTCCTATTACACAAAACCATTAATCTGATCATGGTGTAGTAGAAGAACCACTGGAGACCTAAAGACCAGTCCCAGGACTGCCAGCTAATGTACTGTGTGACCCCAATAAGTCCCTTCATCTTTCTGGGTATCAGTTTCCTCATCTGTAAAATGCAGGGTTTAACAATATGATCTCTAAGGACCCATTCATTTCTCACATGATAGCAAACATCTATATCACTAGTTTATGGGATTGGGGTTAGGAGTAAAAGGTTCTTACTTTAAGGGCTTCGGTCATTATTGGGGGAAAAAATCTCTACCCATTTTCCTTTTCTTGCAAAAACAAAAACAAAAAAAGACAAAATTCTAATACACCTGTGCTTTATACAGAATCCTATCAATCAAGTCTCAGGGAGTCTCAGTTTCAAGTTCAAAGGCTTAAACTCAGGTAGCCTACCAGAACCTCAAGGCCCAACATCATATTCTCCTTATCCTATGACCAAATTGGGGGGGAGGGAGGATATGCACTTCAATTAAGCAGGAAATGTGTTCTTCCAATAGGAACAAGCTAGCATCCTTGTTAGTGGTGGAACCAACTACCCCTTGAAGTTGCTGACAACCAAAAGCGCCTCTGACTGAATCATGAGTACAAGGAGATGCCCCACATCCAGGAGATTACTCAGGACAGAGAATAGGTGTTGATTAAATATTAGCTGAAATGTAATGTTTCCTGAGCAATCTCAGAATTCCACTCAGTAAAGGTACTCTGCTGTGCCAGACAACTTGATCCTCCCAGAATAGCAGAGAAAACAGAAAAACAAATCAAGCTAAAGGTTAATATCTTCTGAAGACCCTCCTCTCCACCCCAAATCAGGGACCAGTGCCTACAGCTCAAGGTTAGGCCATGGCCTTCTCCAGCACCAGCCAGTCCTTGCATTGAATGGATTTGCTGGTGCTGTTTGCATAAATTGGGTCAATGTAACAATCCTAAGTGCCCTAGTCCAGAGGTACAGAGCTTCATTCTAGTTGAAAGTAGAATCTCACCATCATCTGGAGCTGGGGGAAAGTCAAGTTGTCAAAGGGAAGAGGGTCCCCATTGTTTCAGATCTGTCTTTGAGCTCCCTCTCCATGTCAAAGACTATGAATTTGATTCCTCAGTAACTCTGAGGTATGAACTACATGAGTAACCTGATAGTGTTATTCTTATATAAAGTGCAAATGCAGATTAATGAGGCTCAATTCAACATTTATTAGGCACCTATTATATGCCAAGCACTATGCTAGATGCTAGGTGGGGATACAAAGACAAAAACAAAACAGTTTCTGCCTTCAAGGAGCTTGTGTTCAGTTACTATAGGAATATACTTAACAGGGACATAGAGAAACAAATACAAAATAATTTCCATGGGAGGGTTAACAGCTAGACGGGTGAGGGGACTCAGGGAAGGTTCAAGTCTTGAGGGATTTTGAGTGGTGGTACTAAGAGAAGGAAAGGCATGGAAATGGAATGATGGAGAAGGTATAGTTGACTGGAACACACACATGAAAAGGAGTGACAAAATAGCAACAGAAACATAGGAGGAAGCCATACTGAGGAGAATTCTACATGCTTTGTTAATCAAGTTTGTATTTTATCCTTCAGGGCAAGAAGCAGCTACTGTTGAGCACCGACTTGGTGGAGTCAGACCTGTGTTTTAGGAATATGGCAATTGTGTAAAGGTTTAATAGAAGAAAACTAGATACAGACTAGATACAGAGAATCTATAGGGGACTGCCATACTCCAGATGAAACATCATGAACATCTGAACTAGGAAAGTAGCTGTGAGTAGAAAGAAGGGGATGAATATGAGAGAGGTTATGGAGACAGAATGGACAAGATTTGGCAAAAAATAGGAAATGGAATTTATGAGGAGAGAAAAGTTTCAAAGGACTGTGGTGGTACATTCCTACAAAATAAGGATGTTTGGAGGACCAGTAAGGGAGGGATAGGTTGGGGAATGTCAATAATGAATTCCACCTGGGAGGTGTTGAACTTTAAATGTCAATAGGGCCCACAGATGGGGAAGTACTCAGTAAGGGTATGTAGGCTCTGTGTCCAAAATTGTCAGCTAAGATCTCATGGTTTTATTTATAATCGCTAGTCCAGGGACTAAACTCTGAAGAAAGCAAGGAGCTAGTCACTTGGGAAATCACAGAGCAAGGCAAAGGTCTAAAAAACCTCGAGGACAAGGTTTGGTTTTGAAATTGCAATGTCAGTACAGCATTGGAGCATGCCTCCGTGGGGTACTAGGCAGCAGTATTTGTATTAATTTGTACCTCAAAAACTTCAAGTATTTCAGAACTATTGACTCTCAGAGCTGACCTACCTAATCAGCCTCTCTGACAGGGCATTTTTCAGTCTTTGACCAGGTTCTCTTCTCATCAGGTTCTATGGCCTGGGACTACAGAATCCTGGTTGGTATAGGGTATGGGTAGGAGAAAAGAGGTAAAAGATGGTAATCAATTCCTTCCAAAAGCCCTCCTCCTCTCCTAGTAAATGTCATATATTACCCCCCCCAACACACACACACACACACACACACACACACACACACACACACACACACACACTGCTCTTCAATCCAAAAAAAATGATTTCCCCTTCCAAAATCAAACTTGCATCAAGAAACTCTGGATGGCACCTTCCTAATTCTTAATCCTAAACTACTTGAAAAAAGGGAATTGTATGTTAAAATGTTAAGCCTAAAGACTGACTCATTCAAATTGAAACAGCCTACACACATACACCAACACACACACACACGCATGTGTGGACTTGAGGGTGTGATTCTTAAGATTAATGGGGGAAAAACACTTTTAAAAATCTCTCTTTTTGTGCCCCCCCAAAAGGTATAAAGTACAGAATTTATTTATCAAAAAAAAAAAAAGGCATTTACCAAAAACTTACTTTACTAAGTGAGGATAAAAATAAACTCACTTTTCTAATAGTTAACACTTGTATTATAATTCAAATCCTCCACAATTGTTCCTTGCCATTTGCAGGCCTTAGGTGATTGCACAGAAGTTTGAGACCTAAGGATTTTGAGTCTCTCTCCAGAGTGAACCAACCATGAAACACCCCTGCTTGTTTGGGCTGCCAAGCCCACACATACTGACTCACCAGAACTGCACTCCTGGCAAGCTTTTTGTATGTGCTGGAATGCAAGGAAGCTTTTAACCAAAGGAAGGAGTTCGTGTTAAGGCTAATTCCTGGAGAAAAATATAGCAAAGGTAAAGAGGTACACTGTGATACAAGGGAGAAGAAGAGGAGTGCCTAATCCCTGAACTAAAGTGAAAGGAGAAAGATGGGCAAGGGATGAAACAAGGCCTTCCCCTAGCTGATTCCAACTGCAACTGTCCCACAGACCTGATAGCCTGAGTGACCTTGTTACAGAAGACAGACAACCCTCAAAACAGAAGTACAAGATCTCTATGAGAGCTCTCCTACTTAAATCTCACACTCTATTGTATTCCCTGTTAGGAACAGGGATATCCCCAAGATAAGTTGGCTCTTTCCAGGGCTCTTCCAAAGGAAGGCTCAAGATCAGTACTGAAAAAGCTATCTATAGCTGGGAAAGGAGGACAGCCAGATTGGCCAAAGGCACTGAGCTGCTCTATATCACAGGCCACCATTTGCTGTACGATGAACATGTCAGTCTCACTGGTGTAGAGTCCATAGTATAATGGACAGGGCACTGGACTTGGAGTTGAGTGGCTAGTCTGGACTCCTGGCTCTGCTACTTACTACATGTCATTTGACTACTCCAGGCCTCAGTTTCCTCATCTGTAAAATGAGGGGGTTGGACCAAATAACCTCTGAGGTTCCCCTACACACATTCAGCTCTAAATCTAAGATCCTGGTAGAGTATGAACTATTAGAAGCCAAGGATCCTTGTTTACACCTCCTAGTATTTCTCTTGTGTGGCAGCAAAGAGCTTTGTTCACAGTTAACTACTTAGCACTTAACCTTCTGAGTGAATTGAGTAAATGAAGTTTCATGGTGAACCAAGTGGAGCTGCAATAGAGTCTCCTAATGCTAGAGTGGGCTATTAAGGAGAGGGTTGGTGAACATCCCAAAAAGAAAGCAATCATCACAAAGAGCACAGCTTTCTCAAGAGCATCCTAACCTCATTTGTTGGCAGGCTAATTATCAGACTGCTGGATAAGGAAAATACAGTGGGTAGAGTTTCCCAAAATTTCATCAGAGCATCTGACAAAGTCTCTTAGGCTACATTTGTGGACAAGATGGAGGGATGTAAGCTAACTAGATGGCAACTTGGCTGGGATGATTCCAAACTGGAAGAATGGTCATACCAAAAAAATTGTCGTCAAGAGTTTGTCGTCGGCTTCCTGTCTCTAGCTGAGTGCCCCAGGGATCTATGCTGTTAGACATTTTTATCAGTGACCCAGATAATAGTGAAGGAAGCATATCTGTCAAATTATACATGGCACAAAAGTTGAGGAGAGGCACCATGTGGTATGACAAAGTCAAAATGCAAAATACCCCTTAGCAGACTAGCCTGTCCATCCCCATGTAACAAATAAGATGGAATTTAACAAGGCTAAGAGTGAAGTCTTACACTTGGGCTCAAAAAATCAACTTAGCTGGAATAAGAAAGATTGGGCTACTTTGTAAGGGTGTGGCTTTTCCCTCACTAGAGGCCTTCAAGCAAAGGCTGGATGGCCTCTTGTTGGCTATGACACATGCAAATTCTTCTTAAGAGGACAAATCTGGATTAGATCCCTCGCCTGATTCTGGGATTCTTTCTGGACTCTCTGCTCCTGGCCTAATTTCCAAGTACCTGTGACATTTTGTCACACTTGGCCTTGTCAGGCTCTTTACACATCCTTGTAATGTTTCCCTCCTTTCTCCCCAATTTCCAAAGAAGCAAAACCCATATCTCTGAGCTCAAAGTATTGGGACAAGGAAAAAAACATGACTCCCTTGTTCTTCCAACATCAGAGAATAGGGCTCTGCTTCCCCAGATCCTCTTCCTCCCACCTCAATCAGATTAACTCAGCAGAGGCTGGGCTAGAGCGAACTGTCCTAAATTGGCAATTCTGGGGCATCAGTGGACACAATACTTGTGCTCCCTGCTGCAAGGCGCTCAACAGGGGTCATCTTGGGAGAGAGTCTGCTGGGGACTGGCAAGGCAAAGGCAACTGCCTGCAGATCAGAACTTCCCAACAACCAGTATTAAGTGCCTACTACATGCAAAGGATTAAAGGTACAAAAGGACACTGTCTCTGGCTTAAAAGAGATGGTAGTTGACTAGGGAGATAACAGTGACAATCAGATTAGAATGGGCTGAGGGAGTACAACTTCTTACCATCCAGGGAAAAGGAAGCAGGCCAACAAGCAGTGAAAAACTGCATCAAAAAGTGCAGGGCTTCTCATCTTCATCCCGGCCCCTTTCTTTCCTTCCTTCCCCCTCAGAGGTCCTCAAATTCACCAGGTCCCCAGTAGGACCAGGGATTCCCTGAGGACCCCCCTCTCCCACCTGCCCAAGCATCATAGCAGAGGCTTCCCTATAGACAGCATATTCCCCTATCCCTACCCCCTCCATTATAGAGAAACAAGTGCTCTTATAAAAATTCAGAAACCAGAAAAGCCCCCCATCTTGCTGATCAGAAAGCCGTCCTCCTTCCCCTCCACCACCCGCTTCTCTCCATTAGTAAGAGAAGCCTGTCTCAGATACACTTGCAGAATGGAATATCCCTGGCAACCCCCCAACATTGATGGCCTGAGAAAAGAGTCCTCAGAAGTTTTCTGAACTCTTTTGTTTGAAGACACCTGCCTGGAAAATAACCAAGTGCCCCAAGGATGCTCACGAGGCACAAGGGATCTAGGGAGGCTGGGTTATGGTCTTAGAATCAATCAACAACCACCAAAAAAAAAAATTTACTTGTATATACACAGAGAAAAAACAAATTTGGGAACCAAAAACCTAGCTTCTCTTATCCATGTGATCTGAATTGCTCAGCTACGGTGACCACTCCCATTTTTAGCTGCTTATGTTCTTACCTAACCTCCAGGCCCAGTCTCAAATACCACCATTTCCCCACCGGATCCCCAATCCAGAGAAGCTCAAATCATTACACTTTGGTACAGAATTTCACTGTGTGTTTTTTAGTACAGCTCTTTTAAGAGTGCGATATGGACAAAGGAGAGACCCAGACAAAATGCTTAGGGAAAATTTACGGCAAGAGAGAACAGTTTTATCTGGAGGTGGTAGTGGACAGAAAAGAAAGGCTTCATGGAGGAGGTGGTGACCAAGCTAGGCCACAACGGGAGAGAGAGATTTCAAGAAACAGAGCTGGGGAGGGAGGGTGCTCCGAGCATGGAACAGACCTCTCAAGGGCCATGCCCACTTCTTCCTTCAAGCAAGCCTTCCTGCCTTCCCCTCTGAAGAACCATCCCATCTGTAGGGGAACTTGTTTCCAAACACCACAGTGTTTTGTGGACAGATCTTAGAATGGCTATCTGTTGAGCCACTCAGTGGTGTGACCGGCCAAGGCCCAGGACGGCAGATCAACAGCATGGATCGAGGAGGGGGAACCAATCCCACCCCTCCACCTTTCCGTGGTCTCGAACAAACAGGAGAGCAGGTGCTCTGGACCCTGCTCTGGGGCGAGGG
This sequence comes from Sminthopsis crassicaudata, assembly GCF_048593235.1. Lineage (NCBI taxonomy): Eukaryota > Metazoa > Chordata > Mammalia > Dasyuromorphia > Dasyuridae > Sminthopsis > Sminthopsis crassicaudata. The sequence goes on along the minus strand of NC_133618.1, from coordinate 229,233,380 downwards.
TTGTGGGAGAAGGGAGTGGCCGCTCTTACTACAGTGAAGGTTATCAGCAGGCGGCCTTCGCAGTCAGGACCAGTGACTCAAGAAACTAAGACTTTGTGGGCCTGCTGCGGGGTGGGCGTGGAGTCACCAGATCCCCTGCCCCATATTCCAAGTATCCTGAGGATCCTGCAACAGACTCAACATCACCTGGGCCCTTCTAAAGACCCAAAAGGCAAATCAATACTTGTGCTCTGCCTCCTGCCAATCAGCTTGTTAGAAAGGTAGGCAAGGGACCATCTACCATGGCACTCTGCCAGAACCAGAGGCTCCAGTGCTGCCCCTCCAACGCCCCTACTATCGGGGCGTCTTCAGTGACAACGAGGTAGGTACGCCTCAGCCCTCCACCACCCCAACAACTCGCAACCAGCCCTGGGAGGGTGGCATTCGTTCGGTCCAGAGAGCTCTCATTCCCTTGAACCATACTTGTTCCCTGACCAAGCTCAAGAAGGAAGCACTCCAGGAACTTCTGTGGGAGAAAAAAATGTGAAAAAGGTATCCGCATCTCCCTCCCTTCTTCCCTCTCTCCTCTGCCAGCACCTTCATGCTATTCAAGGGGGCCACTATGACTATCAGGTCTTCAACGCCTCACGGTTCCTCATTCTACCTCATCTAGTTCTGGTCACCATCACATGCTAGGAGAAGACACAGAAGTTGGAATGTGCCCCGGGGAGGGCAATCAGGACCGGGAAAGAACTAGAGAACATGCCATAAAAAGATCAGTCAAAGGAAGCCGAAGGGTTTGGATTACAGAAGAAGGGGGGATATAAAAACTGCTTTCAAAGTATTCGAAGGAGGTAGAAAACAGATTAACCATCCTGCTCACTCCCAGAGGACGGAACTAGGAGCAGTGGATGGAAGATGCAGAGAGGCAGGTTTTGGCTTGATGTAAGGAAAAGCTTTCTACCGGTGAGCACCGTCCGCCCGGCAGGCGCTCTCCCCCTCGCTAAAGGAGGAGCCAGTCCTGGGGAGCCGGAGAGGAGCTGCTCAGACAGGCGCCGCTCAGACAAGATAGTCTCCGAGATCCCTTCTAGCTCTTAGATGCTGGGATTCTGGACCGGGACAGCTGACCTCTGCCCTCTAGTCGCATCAGGCAGTGCTCTTTGCTAACTCTGACTACAGTGCCAAGCCACGGGAACCATGCGGCCCCTGCGAGCTCCGGGACGTGCCCCGTCTCCTTTCGTTTCAGCCCCCGCCGGATGGGGAGACCAGTAACCACAGTATCGGGATCTCTTCCCGGCACCGCAACCAGCTTGTGACTGTGGTTTAAAAAAGTCTTTCAAAGCCTGCGCCCCCACTGCTTAAGTGTCCGGCTGGGAGGAACGCTGTTAGGAAAGAGTATACAGGACCAAAGGGGTTCTGGGATTCCGGGCTGCACCGCTGGATCCTGAATAGCTCCATCCTCGGTGTCCCACAGATCTTCTCCACCAGTCATGGACCTCTAATTGAACCTCTCTCATTAAGAAGTGAGTCTCTACCATTAAGAAAGACTCCCTGCCATGGCCCTGGGTTTCAAGGTGCATGAACATTCTTGGGCTTAGAAACAAGGAGGCGGTGGGAGCCCCCCACGGCGCCACGGCCTGCCGCTCACCCAGCCAGCCAGCCTTAGGTGTATGCATATGTGTGTGCATGCATGTGGGGGGGGTGCAGGTGGTACATGTGGTGCAGGTGCGTGCGCGTCCACACACGCACAACTCACAAAAGCTATCCTCGGCCATGAAAAAAACCAAACAATTTGGGAAAAAGAGTTTCTGGCCATGAAAGAACCGTTGTTCGGAGAGCCGGCACTCTGTGGCAGCCCAGTCCGACCACCGAGACTGGGGGCGTTTGTTTCTAACCGAGTCTCCAAACCCAACCAAGGAAGGCAGAGTTTGTCTCCACCTGGCTCACTTTCTCCATGGTCCATCGGAGCTTCTTGCCCAGCTGGTGAGCCACCAGGAGGCCGCATAAGCAGACACACCTGGAGGAAATTGCCCCGGATTCCGGTCATCAAGCAACTGTGACAGGCACAGGCTGGGGCTCCGAGGCCGGCCGGCCTGCCGTCATCCAAGCAAAGATTCTTCCCTCCCCGCTTCGGAGGACAGCCTCGTCTTAGGGACCCTCCTCTGCCACCGGGAGGCGGGCCACGAGGGAGGACGCGCAGGCTCCTCCACCCCGCCCCTCTTTCAGCATGACGCCAGTCAGTGTCGGGGCCTATGGAGGAGGTGCCTGGGCAGACCCCCGGCCCAGCCCCACCACTCCCAGCCTTGTCACCCAGCAGCTGCCATTCCACAGCTACATTCCTACACCACTGTCAGAGGACGCCCTCCCAAAAACGGTTCACTTCATCCCCAGCAAAAGCTCCCCCTTCCCTTGTGACCCCGCCTCTAAACGCGAAGAAGCCAATGCAGTCATTGCCCAGGAGGCCTCCCATCTCACCTCACATCAGATTGGGGCCCCCTCCATGTCTCAGTCTGGGCTCCGCCTTGTCCTCCACCCTCCGGGTGCACAGGGCCCTGCTTCAGTGGCCAGTCAGAGAGGACGAACAGGATGCTAGGAGCTTTACCTGTACTGTTACACCTCCTACCACCAGGAGGACTGCTAGCCCCTTCTGCCACACCACTGAGACACAGAGATCCAGGCCCCTGTGCCCCGGCTGGCTGGGGGGGGGGCCACCGGCACCCCTCTCTGGGCCCCCTTGCCCACTGCCCAGATCTGCTTTGGCTCTAGCTTCCCCAACGCGCTCTCGCCAGGGGGCCCTGCCGACACCCTCCTGCGCCCGGCAGAGATTTCTGAGCTTCGGGTCTTCTCTGTGGCTCCCTTCCGCTCCACAACCAACGGCAGGCCATCACCCAGAGGGGTGAAGGTGGCACAGGCCGACTTACAAGATACATTACTTGCAGCTAGAGAGGCCTGAAGTGGGCAGAGGACGCCCTCCCTTCGAGGACCACCAGATTTGGTTTGCACATGCAGCATGAAAGATGGCAAGCCTCCAAAGCCAGAGGACCTTGCCCATCCTGCAAGAAGTAAGCCCAGTGCTCTACTGCCCGTAGAGATCCACCCTTCCCTGGCAGTTCCCTCGAGTCCCCGGCGTCCCCCCACCTCCCACTGCGACAAGTGCTGGAAGGAGTTCCAAGGGAAGAAAGCTCTCTCTCCCTATGTATTTAGGGCCCGTCCCCAATTCTAGTTAGAGGGATAATATTGCCCCAAGGTTCACCGCCTTTGGGTCCTAGAAGTGGGCAAGGTCTTCTATCAAGACAAACTCCACCACACACAGGCAAGACAGCCCCCCCAGCCCCTCCCCCACAGAGATCCATGAAGGCTGCAGCAGCAGCCCTGGAGGCAAGCAATCCCAAGATATCCCCGAAGGCACAAGGGAGGGATTCCTAAGTGACTCCAAATTTTCCAGCTCTATGGGCTAGGGCCGGATGGCCGGACGGTGGTGCCATCAGATTTCATAGGAAGTTGGGAGGGTGGGCAGCTTTAGGGGGGAAGATGATGAATTCAGCTTTGAACATGTGGGACTGAAGATGTCAGTGGTAAAATCTGGAGAAAATATCCAAAGTACAGCTGGAGGTGAGGGAACTCACGGGAGCTCAAGGAAGAAAATATAAGTTCCTTCAGTTCAGGAACTGTGTCTTATTGTAGCTTTTATCTGGCCTATTCCCTATTACCTTGGAATGCCAGCCCAGCAGACTCCCTTCTACCCCATCCTTATCCCTGCTAGTTCAAGTCTTCCTCCTTTCTTTAATGCCCAGCTCAAATCCCACCTCCACAAAAGCCTTGCCCAGTCACTTCAGCCCCGCCCCCACTCTGCTTCGCCCACCGCACACTTATGTGCCCATTTCTGCCCTGGGCAAACCCTGGACATAAGCACCCCAGGCACCACGGGAGGGACAGAGGAGACGCCCCGGGGGTGGGCTGCCCGTGTTTGAGGATAAGGACCAAATGCATCTGGAACTCTTCACCAACTTGCATCTCCTTGAAAAGGGGCAGCCTCTGTGAAAAATGCCATTAACATGAGACAAGCTGTAATCTCACAAACTGTACTGCGTACAAGCAGCCCAATTATGGTCTAGGAACCCGAGGAGGAATACTGAAAAGAGAAAGCTCATTAGCGAACAGGGGTGCTCTGAAGGGCCCCTTCCAGTGGCCACGTGCTCAGTAGCTGCAACCCCTGCCCAAGCTGTAACTAGGACAGGCTGCCGGGGCTTTGTTTTAGGGCACCCAAATTTAAAAACAAATCTCAAAGCCTAAGTCTGCTCCTCTCCCACAGTGACCTCACAGTATCCAGAGTCTTCTCCACAGCAGGGCTTGTGTCCCACCACTCTGTGCCTGCCTGTCTTTCTGCAATTGGCATTCGGAGGTCTCCTCCCTCCCCGTTCCAAGCACTCATCCCTGCACTATAATCACTACTTAGGCATTGGCTCTGGGCAGTAGGGACTGCCCCGATGGAGCGCTCTGCCCGAAGAACATCTGACTGTACCTGCCAAGTAAGTCTTCCTTATTAACCTCTTCCCCAAGTAGATTTTCCTGCTGGGAAGACGCTGCATTGAATGGCTGACAGGACCGGGGCCTTTGCCTGACAGTTCTATTTCTCATCGTAAATTAATGAATTGGTGCTCTGGCTTAGCAGCCAATCTCTTATGGGCCTCAATGGGGCCCAGTGACCTCGGGCTCGATCCACCATGGAGGGAATCGGTAAAAACCAAGACCCTGAACCTGCAAAGCCATGGCTTGATCCGGGGCCTAGGGAACCCAACAACGTCCAGCCCTTTGAACAGCCTCTCTTTACCATCATATGGTTCGGCTAATATCAATATTGTAAAAAACAAACAAAAAAACCACAACAACAACAACCAAAATAAACAAACAAGCAACTCTGAAAGACTTAAGAACTCTGATCAACTAAATGATCAACCATGATTTCAAGGGACTGACGAAGAAGAGGCCCTGCCTCTGGGTTAAGATGCAGAATGACAGGTGCATCTGGGGATGTGGCCGATGTAGGAATTCGTTTTGCTTGACTGTGGTCATATGGAATAGGAATTCTCTATCTCTTTTTCTGGTGGATAGGGCAGAGGCGGGGAGTTAGGGAAGAAAAAATGAATGCTTAACTACTGGAAACTATATGATTTTTAAAAAAATTTAGCTCTTTAAGGGAAGGGATCGTGTCTTAAAGAGTTCTTTGTCTTTCTTGGGATTTTGCCACAGCCTTGGACACACAATAGGTATTCAAGAAATATCTTTTGGTCTACTGATCAGCAGAAAGTTACAGCACGAGTGGAGAGTGACCTGGACCAGAAGTAGAAGACATGAGTTACACAAAGCTTGTTTTTAACTCACTGTATGACTTTGCCTAAGCCACATAGCTTCAACTGGCTCCACTTTAATCTATAAATTGGAGTAAATAACACATGCTCGACTGACCTCACAGGAATAATTGTGAGGAGCAAATGAGAGAATATATGTGAAAGTGGTTTGGAGACTATATGCAGGATATTATTATTAACCACCTCTAGATCTAAGTAACCAGGTTTATCTGAGAAGAGTAATGGAAGGGGAGAGGACCCCCAGAGAAGGTGCAGGTCATCATCATGAAAGGGGGACAGAGAGAGAGAGAACCAGAAAACGTTAGAGCCGGAAAGGACCCTTGAGATCATCTAGTCTAAACCCCCCATGTTACAGGCAAGAAAATCAGCACAAATTGGGATTAGGCTAAGTGACAATAGCACAATCCCCACTCAAAGACTGCTCTTCTGTAACTCCAAAAGACATTTTGGATAGGGGAAGAAGGGAGGAAATTCTATGGTGCAGGAATTCCCAATCCTGCTGAATACCCTGACAGTGGAATGGGAAAGATGGAAAAGTGGAATAATGTAGCATAGATAAGATGACAGATGGATGGAGAAATTAATTTTACTTTTTTCCATTTTATCTATATGTAGTTGTAATTAAGAGTAGCTAAGTGGCACAGCGGATAGAGTGCTTAATCTGAGGTCAGAAAGGCATCTTCCCGATCAACCTGGCCTCAGACACCTCTTAGCTTGTGTGACTGTGGGCAGATCAGTTAATCCTGTCTTGCCTCAGTTTCCTCATCTGTAAAATGAGCTAGAGAAGGAAACGTCAAACTATTCAAATATCTGTACCAAAAAATCACACCAAATGGAGTAATGAAGAATTGAAACAGGACTGAAAAATGACTCAACAATTGTGATTAAATACACCACCATGATTTTGAAAAGTCACAAAATTCATGTTAGTTTTTGGTCACAACAGGATACAATGCAATATACTAATATGTGTATGGGGAGGGATATCAGAGACAGGGACTATTAAACATTTTTGATGTTAAAAGTTCACTATCCTGGAACCTGAAAACTGGCCTAAGCCCATGACTCATAGTGACTCCACCATGGTACTTCCTGATTTCCTGGGGGCAAATTCCACCTGGCAGTGGGGGAGAAGGAAGGAAGCCTGCCCCCTGCCCATGTGCAGGTCAACAACAGTTGTATTCAAATGAAATATTTTTAAAATGAAAAGTAACATCAAGGTTCAGAGAAGGTCTCCCCAAAATAGTGATCTATAGCTTGATGAACATGTACAAGGTTGGGGGTAGGGATACTATTGTTGCTAGGCTGTTGGTCCATGTTGCCATAGATGTGCTACCCAAAAAAGGGCAAGACATCTTGGATCCATTTTCTTGCACATTGGCCCTGGTATTATTTTCTCTGGATCCACTACCTCCTTGTCTAGCTCCAGCTGTTTCCAAAAGTATTAGTCCCCCTACCTCCCACTTCCACTCAGAAGCTTGAGACCTTGGGAAATATTAATTTAGGAACAGATCTGGCCCAGGGTACTGGGTTAGAATCAGAGTAGATAAGGACAGAAAGCCAGAGGGCAATGCTTCCCAGAAAGATGGAACATAGCAAGGGGGCACATCCAAGACCAACCCAAGGTAAGACTCATATAGAAAGGGTAAAAGATAACAGCAGGCAAACCCATTAACCACAGAGAAATTAGCAGTGGAAGTGATCTTGGGGATCATCTAGTCCAAATCCCTCATTTTTACAGATGAAGAAGCTAGGACCCAAAGGAAGGAAAATGACTAATCCAAAGTCATACACTAGATACAGAATTCAAGTCTCTTGCTTCTCCCACTATGAAAGTGTGTCTCTTCCAAGGATTCTAATCTCAATTACCTAGAATTCCTAGGAAAGGGAAGTTATGTAGAATTTTCCAGGTAATAAAGTAAATATGCAATTTTTTATATTTTAACCCTTTGCTGAAATAAACTAGTCCTCTCTCCCAACTCAGTGGCTCCAGTGAACAATATGCTGAATATCTCTCCACCTCCCCGGGGAACTTAAGCCTGAAGCAGCTAAGGATGCTTGCTGCAGGACATGGGGCTTGATCATTAATCATCCTAGGACCTGCCCTGGAAGCTGCTCTCTTGACTAAATCTCTACCAACAGTTTATTTGCATGCCTGTTCCCATTTCTTCTCAACACTGAATAATTCTAACAGGAAAAAAAAAGTCTCTACAGGTTTATACTATATTTGATTCACAGTTCCCAACAGGGAATGAAAACTCATTCTCAATCACTGGACAGAGACACAAGAGAAGCCTACTGTCCAATCCTTCAGTGAGGAGGAAGACCAAGATTGATGGATATTTTGGGCATTTCATGTCCCCTGAGCCTTCCCAAACTGGGAATGGTATCTCCCCAAGGCTGCAGCCTAAGGTTGAAAGAGTTAAGACCCATCTGCTGGCACCCAGCTCCTTCCCACCCTCCCCCTCACTTCCCTTTCCTCGACACCTGCTCGTCCAATCTAGGAGAAGCAAAGAGGACAGGCAATGTATGAATCACAGGCAGAAAAGCAGATGATTGCTACAGAGATAGAGAAAGGAAAGAAAGGGGGAAGAGAAAAGAGGCAAAGGAAGGAGGGCCTGGCTGCGGGGGCTGTGAGCTGAAGACTGGCCCCTTCCCAACTGCCACACCAACTGTCAGAACCAAGCTGTCAGCTGACAGAAGGAGCCCCACTCTTTTCCCCTCCCCCTTCTAGGGACTGAGAATGTAGGGGTAGATTCCAGATCCAGAGAGCTAGGGGAGGGTTAAGAGGAGAAACCCAGGAAATCAAAAGAAGAAGGGGTAGAAGGAGGAGGTCATGGTTAGGGAGTGAAGAGAAGGAAACCAGAAAAAAATGTCAAAAAGGAAGGTTAAAGCAGAGAGTGGGGGCCTAGAGCACTGCCCTGCCCAATGAGTAATACATGAGGTCCAAGAGAGATCACCACAGACTATCTAAAGATCTGTCTCTCTCTCTCTCTGTCTGTCTGTCTCTCTCTCTCTGTCTGTGTGTGTCTGTCTGTCTTTCTGCTCCATCCCTCTCTCTCTCACAGGCCCAAAAGGTGGTCCTAAATGTTCTTCCAGTCTCCTTCAGACTCATTTCTGTGCCTTCTATCTTGAGTCTAAGGCAACTGCCAACTGGTCTGATCAGGCCCTAGTTACTGCTCAAGAGATTAGCATCCTGCCATAGAAAAAAACCCTAGAACTAGAAGGAAGGGAACTTCAGGTGAGACTTGACTTCATAATTATTAGCATAGCAGTATGACTTTTCAGCACTTTATTCTCTGAGCCTCAGTTTCCTTATTTACAAAATGGGATGAACACCTTTACTACTGTCTACAAAGGATTTTCTTGAGATTCAATGATGCAAGATAATGGATAGAGCAGTGCTTTGTAACTCATGCAATATACAATGTCAAAGGATCAAAATTTGATCATTGGTTTTTGAAGCTAGAAGGATCTAAGACATACATATTCCAACTTTCTCACTTATTATAAGGGAAAACTGAGGCTCAAAATGAATTGACTTACCACTGTCCCACCATAGGTAGTGGAAGAATGCAAGCCTGGAGTTGACTCCAAATCCATTGTTCTTTGCTCTGAAACTGAGGTGTCCAACTATGGGCTCTATAGACTGATTTCCTACCTGTTCCCCTACATTTCTCTAGAATGGATACCTACTGGGACTCCAAGGAAAGAGAAGGGTCCACTCATGGATTCTACTTGTAGCATATCATCTCTGTCCACGCAGAGTAAAAAGTAGCATAGGATAATACAAATAGCACAGGATCTGAAGTCAAAGGAAATAGATTGAGGGCTTATGTCCATCCTTTTCTCCCTTTGTGACCTTAGCCAAGTCACTGAACCTCCATGAACATCACCTGCCCTCTTTGTAAAACAAGGGGCTGGGACTAGTTGTCTCTTAGGTCCCTTCCAGCTCCAGATCTATGATCTCCACAGAAAGACAAGGAACTAAAATCTTGATGTAAAATTCGTAATCACCAATGAAAAGGCATCAGGATTCTATAAAATATTGTATGCAAAATTTTCAAATCAGAAATAGATGCAAAGATATAGCCATACCACCATTAATATTCTTAAAAATGACAAAGACCTGCATTGGAATATTGCCTCCAAAACTCACCAATCATGCGGCCATGGGTCAATCCCTCGAATGCTCCGAACCATAGTCTATTCATCTATAAAGTAGAAATATGGCACTAACTTCACAGTGTGCCTATGAGTATTAAAAGGAAACAAGATTGGCAAAACTTGTCAAACCTTAAAACCCAGCTCTGACCATGTCACTCCCCTGGCTCAAGAGACTCTAGGGTCTCCCTCCAGTGTGAAGAATAAAATAAAACCGCCTCTGCCCAATCCTTCAAAATCTGGTTCCAGTCAACCTTTCCAGGTTTCATAGCCAGCATTCTCTATCATGAATGCTACCTTCTGGACAAAGTGGCCTATTTGCTGCTCTCCGAAAAGAGCAGTCCCATTTCCTGCCTCCATGTTCAGAATACCCTCCCTCCCTGCCTCTGCCTTTTAGAAACCCTTGGTTTAACCAAGCTCAAGTTTCATTCCTACGCAGTAGGCCTTGCCCACCCTGTCCCCCAAGGCTGCTGATTCCTTCCCCCGCATTACTTTGTACATATTTTGACGTGTTTGTGTATATGTGTTGATTCCCCTCAATAGAATGTAAGTTCCCAGACTGTGGAGACTTTTATTTTTATCTTTGTAACCTCAGCAGCCCAATACCTGGCATTTAGTAAGTTCTTAATAAAAATTTGTTGGATGAATGAATATGTTAACTATATTTATCTGCTGGGCACCTGGAACCTGTCTCTCCTCCTCCATCAGCATTACAGCACTGCCCATTTATAGTATATACATCACAAATACACAGATCATAATAAGATGTTGTATCCCCACAGGGGCAATCGGTTTATAAAGTAAATAGAACACTAGGTCTAAAAGAAAGATCAAATCTGGCCTCAGACACTTACTTGTGACCCTGAACAAGTCAAATAACTAGTCTGCATAGAATGAAGACAATAAAAGCACTTACCTCTCAGGGTGATTGTGGGGATTAAGTTCAATAATATATATGTATATATAAAGCATTTAGAACAATGCCTGGCATACAAAAATCACTTAATAAATGCTTGCTTCCTTTTCCAATAACCCAGCAGTGCCTTGCACAGACACTTAGGGAAGAGACACTTGAAAAATGTTTTTTGGATTAGATTATATCCAATATGTCCCTTTATTAAAAGATTCTCAGCGCCAACCTGAGAAATAAGTCCAGTCTTACATAAAGAAAAAAATAGGGGGCATCATGTCTCTTGATGTGATTTCAGGCTCCCAGGAAAGTCTTCATTTCAAGCCATAAATACCTCCTCCACTAAATGGGGTTAATGCTGGAAATCCTTCAGTTAAAGGCTTCAGCTCTGACAAAAGCTGTGTGACCTTTTTAGTTTCCTCCTCTGAAATAAAAGGGTTTATAAAGTGCTCTACACATGTTAGCTAGAAAGCTCTGGATCTTAAATTGGGGGAGTTGAATTCAAATCCTGCTCTGCCACTTGCTTCCCTGGGAAACTCCGCCTGTCTTGGACAACGAGTACTCCTCTGTAAAATGAGCAGTTTGGACGAGATGACCTCTGAGATCCGTTCCAACTCCAAGTCTACGAGCATTTTTACAAATGGGGAGTCCTGCAGTCCAAGCTCGGCCCGCTTGGCTAAATGGACCCTGATGTCCCTTCCAGCTCCAGGCCTAGGATCCTATGAAGTTCCCTGCTCTTCTTGTGCCTCAGGTCCTTCCTCTATAAAATGAAGGGGTGGGACTAGATGGTCTCTGAAGTCTCCTCCAAGATTCAGGTCTAGGATTCTAAAGTTCTGTCCAATAAACTTTGAATATGCAAATACCCCTGGAGAGAATAATAGTGCTTGGGTGGGGTTCTCCATCCCAGGAGAAGGGCAGGGTTATCTGGTGTGAGGCAGCGGACAGGACTAGAACCTAGGCCTTGGCCAGACCAGCACAAATCTTTACTGGAGAAATGGGGGCGGACCTTAAGGTAGAAGAGGAGAATTGTCTATATAGGACTGGGTCAGGGCTCCAAGGTCAGTAATTTGACTAGTCAGATGACAACATTTCACTAAACAGAGCAACACAGAGCAGGTTCTAATTTAGCAAATGCTATTGGGAACTAAAGCCTTCTATCCTGGTCATGTCAAGTGAACTCAGTTGTCTTGATCTTCTGTTTTTTCCAAAACCTAGGCCATCTAAAACAGACCCAATTCCCCAGGTCTAGTTACTAGGGAATCAAATTATCCAGCTGGGGTTTTCATGTTTTTCATGTCTCCAGGTAAGAAAAGGTTAAAGCCCAAAGTCCAGAGTCCAGATTCATCAAAGATGGTGCTCTTTTTTTTCTTTGTGGGAACTAATCCTCCAAGACTAAATTACCCTTCAAGGATGGGGAGGAGGAGCCAGAGGATTAGCTGTAGACCTGACACTGTGAACCAATTTCCCACACTATCACTCATGGCACTCATTGGCTCAAAAGGCACAATACCTCTGGCTAACCCTTGACCTCAGATAGTACCACAATTGGGATATTTAATCATCTATGTGCTAAGTACTAGAAATTACAAAAAAGGCAAAAAATAGTCTTAAGGAGTTCCAAGATTAATGGGAAAACAACTGTAACACACAAACAAGTCAGAGGAGAACAAAACCAAGGTATTCTGACAGGGAACACACTAAGATTGAGGGCTAGAAAAGATTTCTTGTACAAGATAAGGGCTTTAGCTGAGACTTGAAGGATGCTAAGGAAGCTAGGGAAAAGGGAGAGCAGCAGGAATGGGAGGCAGTAAAAATGGCAGATGATAGTGTCTTGTTTGAGAAACAGCATGAAGACCAATGGAATAAGGTATAAGGGTCAAATTATGAACAACTTGAAAAGCCAAACAGAAGATTTTAGATTTGATACTGAAGGTAACAGAGTCACGGGAATTTAGTGACTAGGGCAGGGACAGACTATGCTTTAGAAAGATTAATTTGGGGCAGCTAGATGGTACAACTTGGGTGTCAGAAGGACCTGAGTCCAAATCTGACCTCAGACATTTAACACTTATTAGTGATCCTAGACAAATCACTTAATCACAATTGCTTCTCTCAAAAAAAAAAAAAATGAACTGGAAAGATCAGTTTAACAGCTGAGTGGGAGATGGATTAGAAAAAATGGTGTGAATGAAGCATTTGTTAAGCACTTACTGAATACATACCACTGGGAAAGCAAAACCATCCCTAATGGGAGTGGAGAAGAACCTTGAGACAAGCAGACCCACCAGCAGCCAACTGCTATTGTCTAGGTGTGAGCTGACGAGGGCTTGTCTGTACCAGGGTAGTGCCAGGAGGAGATATATGCAAGAAGGGTTCTGAAGGAAGAAAGGACAGCGTTTAACAACTGACTGGATGGGGTTAGGGAGGGAGAGGAGTCAATGATTAGATCTGTTGGGAGCCTAGGTGACTGGCAGCACGATGGTGGCATCCTCCATGGTAACAGGAAGGCAGGGAAGAGACAGGGTTTGGGAAGATAAGTCTTGAGGGGAAAGAAGGAATAAGCATTTGGTTGCTACTATTTCCAGGACTCTTGATAACCACATTTGAGGTTTTCTTGGCAGAGATACTGGAGGGGTTTGCCATTTCCTTCTCCAGCTCATTTTACAGATGGGGAACCTGAAGTGAACAGGGCTAAGACACTTGCCCCGGGTCACAGAGCTAGGGAGTGTCTGAGGCCAGGTTTGAAGTCCAGGCTCAGTTCTCTATCCACTGAACTGCCTAGTTGCTTACTTGGGTTAGGACCAGTTGAGAATGAAAGGAATGCTAATTCTCCACCTCTCTCAAAAGCTCTACCTATGTTATCCAGAAAGCTCTGGATCTTAAGTTGGAAGAGTTGGATTCAAATCCCTGCTCTGCCACTTGCTTCCCTGGGAAACTCCACCTCTCTTGGATGAAGCTTAAAATGAGAAGCTTGGATAAGATGACCTCTGAGATCCATTCCCTGCAGTCCAGGCTCTTCCCACACCTGTCTCTTGAATGACTGAAGCAGCAAAACATAGTTTTGGGGTCACTCAGGCACTGCTTGGCTCTGTCCTCCCCTGGAGCCCAATCTGCAGCCCCGTGACTAGATCATCATTTCCTCAGCAACCAGCTGGATGTAGACAGAATGTTCTCTGGGGGATCTCAGAGGCCCTGGCAACTTTATTATTACATTATTATTAATACACTGATAATACCAGCTGTTTCTGATGGAAGGAAGTCCAGAATGGGGGCCAGGCAGTCACAGACAAAGTCAGATTAGGGAATAGCAAAGACTGAGCTAAGATTACCAAAATGAAGCCAGTTTCTTTCTGTAGGAAGAGCCTGTCAGGGTGGTAAAGGTGGCAAGAGAGTGGTATCTGGCACAATGAAATCCCAAGCTGATGCTTTAAGATCAGGAAGAGGCCCCCTCTAGACCAATCCCTCATTTATAGACAGAGAAACTGAGGATCAAAGAGGATGTCCAGGCTCTGGCAGATGGTGGATGGCACAATCAGAATCTGACTGAACTTAAACTCTCGGTCTCCATATCTAATCAGAAGAGCTGGGTTCAGATCCTGTCTTATATTACTTCTGTATAATCCCATCCTGATAGTCACTGCTCTCTGTGCCTCTTATGTCCTTATTTATAAAACGAGGGCACTGGCCTAGGTGATCTCCAAATCCCAGCACTGAATGTTATGTTTCTAAGTTGGAGCTAAAAAGGCCAGGCAATGAAGGGGAGGGAAAGAAAGGAGATCCTAGTTTTATTGAACATCTTCATTAAAGGCAACTGAGAAAGCAGAAAAAGAAACCTCAGGAGATAGAAAAACAGGGACCAGAAATAACTTTAACTAAAGAGAGAATCATCTGAAACAGTCCTCCCTCCTCTTGGAGGGGGCAGAGAGAACACAGATGTGGATTGCTGCAGACTCTTGTCAGATGTGGTCCCTACAGAAAATGGGAGGCTTAACTGCCTTTTCCTGCTCCATGGGGGTAAGGGGACTAACATATCAGTAATGACTGTAAGAGTAAAAACAAAAGCATCAGAAAAACTTTAAATCTTTTTTAAGTACAGATTTGGTTTGGATGCAGTTGCTATTTTTGTTTCTATAAATAAAGTTAATAATAGCCAATTCTCTATTGTTACTGCAAACAGAGATTAAGACCAGACATTTGAAATGGAGAGATGATTTCAAAACCTCCACTTCCACCTGCTGGAAGAGCTAATCAGGAAGTTATAAATGACAGGATTTAGAGCTGAAGGAGAATTTACAGATAACATAGTCCAACCCCCACACTTTACAGATAAGAAAACCAAAGCTAACAGAAGTAATATGACCATTAGACTTGAACTACAAATCCAGCATTCTTTCCAGCAAAGTTTGACAAGCTACCATAGGTTTAATTTTTAGGCTCTAGGCTGCAGTAAAATAAATTTGGATTTGAAAATGTTCTACACACCCAACATCCAAATGTACCTAGCGAAGATATTGTTAGCTTTATATAGCAATAAAAATAGCTTAGAGCCCTCATCTCGGGAACTTGGGAAGCAGATTTTTGCACTGAGAAAAATGTTTGGATTTTGAATCAAAGGGCCTGGGTTCAAAGCCCAGCTTTTATTTACAACCTATGAGACCTTAGTTAAGCCACTTAATTAAGCTCCTCTAAATCTATGATTCTTAGTAATTCTTTCAATGGCAAGGTGGGAAATTGGGGGACAGAATATTATGTCAGGCCTGTGAATTTTGCTCATCAGTTTTTTTCTTTGTTACAAAGAAAAGCTTCATAGTTATAAAAAGGGATATTCGGAGATGATTATGATTCAAAAACAGTAAGAAATTTATATGAAAAGAAACTAGAAGGAAATGGAGTTAAACCAGAGAAAAAGTAATGGGAATAATGTTCCCTTTATGAATAAAACACTAAATGACCAAAGGAGTTAAAATTTATTTCCCCTTATTGGAATTGAGAAGCAATCATTATATGCCAATAAATCTTGACAATTTAAGTGAAATGGATGGATAGTTATAAAAATATAAATTGTTCAGATTAACAGAAGTGGGAATAGGATACTCAAATAGCTCCATCTTAGAAAAAGAAACTGAACAAACTATCAATGAGTTTCCTAGAACTCAGGGCCAGAAAGACTAGCAAAATTAGTTGGTTTTTTGTTTTGTTTTGTTTTTTAAGAGTCAGAAAAAGCATTTTGGTTTTTTTTATAACAAGTGTCAGAAAAAGCAATGGGTTTGGATGAGCCAGCGAGCCCTAATTCATCTCTCAAATATATAAAGCAAAGCCTCTCTTTTCAAAGTTCAAAGGAGTTTGGCTGCCATCTATCCCCTAAGAATCAGCATCTATTTTGTAAGATTCAGTGGAGCTCTCACAATTGCTACAGCTGGTTGCCATTCCCACTGATCTATATTCCAATAAAATATAAACTTCTGAAAGACAGGAAATATTTCATTTGTTGAACATCTTCACTATAATAATTAGACTGTCATCTCTTTGACAGCAGGGGGGACTCCCTTTTGCCTCTTTTTGTGTCCTCAAGGCTTAGCCCAGTGTCTGGCACATAATGGGCACTTAATAAATGTTTACTGATTGATTGGTTAGTTATCCTTCTAGTCCTGGTGTCTGGCACACAATAGAGGCTTAATAAATGTTCATCAGATTGAATATTATTGCATCGTTATGTGTTATTCTGTGACCTGTGCTTGCTGTCCTCTGTGAAATTCTCATTTGTGTATTAGATGTTCTGCACCCACATATAACTAGTACAGTCACTCTACACGCATTTATTAGGCTTTTACTATGACTTACTTTACTTAGCACTGTGCTAAGCTCTGGGAATAAAAATGCAAACACAAAGCAACAGTACTCACCTTCAAAGAGCTTACCTTCTGATGGGCAAGACAACCCACAAAAGGAGCTGGGTGGGGGCAGAGCTGGGAGAAGGTGGGCAAAGAAGCATGAAGAAGGAAGCGAGAGGAGTGGAGCCAGGTGGGGCATGAAGAGCTGATTGGCCTGGGCCCTTAATTTAAATGGCAGTTCTGAGAAGAGATGCCTGAGATGAGGGTCCTTGGCGGGCGTGAGTGCAGGGTGGAAGGGATCTTCCAGGATGGGTGGGCTCTAGGGTGGGCTGTAAGGCATGGTGGAGAAGGTCACAGAGCAGATATAGGATTATACGAGGAGTATACTCTGCCTCAATCCCTACCTTCTTTTGAAGTTCCTCTCAAGTAGCGGCTTCTACAAGAAGCCCTTCATAATGCACACATCTGCTACTGCCTTTCTCCCAAATTACCTTAGGTTTCTTTTGTATAAACTTACTGAGCACGTGGTGTTTCCTCCAATAGGATGTAAGCACCGTGAGGGCAGAAACTATTGTGTGGAGGCTTTGGAGGGAGGGAGGGAGAATCTCTTATCCCCAACAACTAACACAGTTTTTACAGGAGAGGACTTTAACAATTGAAAGGTTAATAGAACTTGTGTGTGGAAACAGCTACACTGGGTCCCTTGGTACCTGGAGACCTGAGCGTGAGGATCTGCATGTAAAAGTAAAAGGCACTTGGTAAGCGCCTATCTAATTGAATGATGGCTTCTAAATGCCCCCTAGTGCCATCAGGCACAACACAGCTGGTATGGCAGCATTACCTTCTCTTCCCAACCCTGACTGTTGTGCAAACCGGGGTCACCCACCTCTCTATTCTTGAATTCTTTGCTCTCCTGTCTTATTGACTATCATGCCTTGTCAGACTCTAACCCATCTACTATCCACCTCAGCTCACATGATGTCTAAAAGAGCTCTAGGAAATCACAAAACTGAACTAAGTGCACTACAAATTTAAGCTAGCTGCTATCACCTGGGACCTCACTTTAGCAAGGCAACCAAACTCTTCCCTAATTGATTCTCTTTGCCATTTGCCACAAGAGCTGTTCCAAACCTTCTCAAGTGTGTCATGCTACTCCTTCTCCTGGACACCCTCTCTACTGAGCATCTTCATATTTCAGTGAAAAAAATAAACGAGATCTTTCTCCATTCTCCAAGAGCTTTATCTTTCCCCCTCCCCTTCATTTAGTATACCTCTGACATTGTCCCCCACCAGCTCCTCCTCCATTTCAGTCTTTGATTAAAAGTTGACCCTTCTGCATCATACCAACACCTTTCTAGATGCATCCCTGATCTCATTCCTTTCAGTATTTTCCTACAAATTGTTCAGTCACTTCTCTCATTTTAAATCCCTACTCATGTCTTCCCCTGCCTATAAATTGTCCAATTCTCCCTAATTCTTAAAAAAAAATTGCGAAGTCCTACCATGCCTTCCAGATATCACTCTTTTTATTAGTCTTCATTTTATTCATAACTTTGGTTTGTTGTCATCTTCTGAGACAAATTCTACCTCTTGGTAGTTCCTCCACTTAACTTCCTTCTCACTGGCTTCTAAACACATGCATCTGGCTTCTAATCTTATCATTCAATTGTTCCCTCCAAAGTTATTAATGATCTTTTAATTGATCTAATGGCTTTTCTCAATCCTCATCCTTCTTGAGCTCTGTTGCCTTTCATCCTATTGATCACCACCCCCTCTTGGACATACTCTGATAGATTTATATGACTCTTCTTTCCTGGTTCTCCTCCAACCTGTCTGAATAAACTTATCTGTCTCTTTTGCTAGATAATCAACCATGTCACAATTATTAATGGTGGGTATTCCCCAAAGCTCTGTCCTGGGGCCCTCATCTCTTTCCTTCATGTACTCTCTCCCTTAGTGATCTCATCAGTTCTTGTGGGTTCAATTATTATCCCTACACAAGTGATACTTCTATTTAACCAGCCCTCAGCTCAATCCCAAGTTCCCGTTATGGCATCAATAATTGCCTATTGGACATTTTAAACCAGATGCTCCATGAGTATCCCAAAACTCAACATGTCCAAAACTGAGCTCATGACCTTTCCCCCTCATAATTTACCTGTTACTGTCTAAGGACCACTATCAGTCCTTCCACCCAGGTTCACAATTATATTATCATCCTTAAGTCCCCTCTTTCCCACCTATTTAATCATTTCCCAAATTACATAATTTCCTGATCTCTTACATATATCCCCTCCTCTCTATTCAAACAGCCAGCACCATCATTAAAGCCCTCATCACTTATTACCTGGACTGTTACAATTGTCTTCAATTTAGTCTTCCTTTCCTATATCATGCATTTTAAAAGTCTGTTTGCCATTTCTGTTGGCTTTGTTCATTGACACTTCCAGAACCTGGAGTATTCTCCTCACTTCTTTTCTAGAAACCTGCACAAAACCTACCTCCAAAAGCCTGCCAATGATAAGCCCCGTCCCCATTCTGTATCATCTCCTTGTCCCTAACACTTAGACACTTTGTGCTATAGTTGCCTGTTTTTCTCTCCTGTACTTTTCTGCTGTTGCCCTAATCACAACAGCCTCTGGTCTGGTAGGTTGAGGATAGAAACAAGGTCTTCCGGGTAATCAGATATTCTGGTTAGCCAAGTTTCCAGACACTCTGGGATTAATGACTTTCACAGAACTAGAAATACAATCAAATATAATTATAATGCTAAGGCCATTCTGAGTAAAAATCCTGTCTTTTTTTTTTAATGATTCAGAAAGCCCTTCCTGATCTTTTACTGTGATACACAGAGTTCAGCAAACACCAGAACAATGAAAATCTTAACTTGGGAGGGACCTCAGTGACCATCTAGCCCAAACATCCTCATAAAATAATCCCTACTACAGTATTCTATCCAGCTTTGGCTTGAAGCCTTTCAGTGATAGGGAACCCACCACCAGACTCTTAAGGCAGCACATTCCATTTATGAATGATTCCTGACATCAAACCTCAGTTTGCCTGTCAGTAACTTCTATCTGCTTGAGCTAAGAAGGAAGCATCCAATCTCTTTCACATGATGGTCCTTCGAATACTTGAAAGAATTGTGTCTCTTCTGAGTTTTGTCTTCTCTAGGCCAAGTACCCTCAATTTTTTCAATCATGGCCAGACACTTTCCTCCTCTGGACCCTTTCCAGTTGATCAGTGTCCTTAAATAGTGGCTCCCAGAAAGGAGCACAGCAGCCCAGAATTTGGTCGGACAAGGGCAGAGGGCAGCATGATCATGGCTTCCTTATTCCTGGAAGTTACATCCCGCATGAAGTGTCAGCTAGGCAAATGCTGAAAAATCAAAAACTCCCCATAACCTCTCTGCCATTCAGGCTCCCACTTGCATGCAAATCTCCTGCAGGGTTTTGCCTAAAGCACCTGACAGCACCTAGAAACATTGCCAATTGAGAAAAAGCAAAAAGTCATTTCTAAAGTTCTTGAGGGATCCAATTCATGCACAGAGATGTGGGGCCTAATTCAGAAGGTGAGAGAAACTCAACATCATTAGCCAGAGGCAGCCTCAAGTCTAGGCAGAGTGGGCAGCTGCCTGCCAGGTATAATTGAGGAGGCATTTTAAGGTCTCCTAGTCCTGAAATAGCCCTCCTCTCCACCATCCCCCAAAGGCCTAAAATTCCTTTTTCCCCTTTAGGCACTGACAGTCCTGGATAAAATGTAAATGTTCTCCTGATGGGGCAATCCATTAGTCCATTTTCAGCCATGAACAATTTAGCCAGAATTAGTTTATAAGGTCAGTTACCCCTAGCTGGGCTTTAAAGGGATAGAGATAAGAGCTAGAGATTGGGCTCTCACAGTGGAAAGAGTGCTGACTCTTGGACTCCTTGGGTCCTGAGTTTGAGTCCTCAGAACCAGAAGGTTGGCCTAGGGCTTTCTGGGGCAGTTTAAGTCTTTTGCAGCCTGGCCCCTGTCCACTTTCCTAGGCCAATGGCACATTTCTGCCCTTCACACCTCTCTAAATTCCTACCACACTGGCTTATTTGCTGGTCCTGGCCCAGAGCATCCAATCTCTCACTTGGGCCTTTAACTCATTTCCCATGCCTAGAACGCTCTCCCTTTTTACCTCTACCTCTTACAATCCACCCAAGTCCCACAAACACAATGTGTTCCGTCCCCCAGTTTGTAGCTGAACGAGATGACATCTCTCAGACAGTTGTGAAAATTGAGTAAGGCTTCATCTACTTCAGAGCTGGAGTAGGCCTGAAGGTCCTTGAGCATTGGGTCAAGTCCCTTCCTGCTATCCTCCCATGACATCATTTTCTTCCTGCTTCAATCAAATATGGGCAACTATGTATTTATTGGCCAAATTAATTTTTTTGGATAGTTCCTGAGTTTAGAATGTAAGACCCTCAGCCAATGAGGATGAGGGTTAGTGGTGGGAGGGGGACTATTAAAAGTGTCAAACCTCTCCCAAAAGATGCCACCTCCCCTCATTGCCTGCTGGGCGGAGGGACTCCAGATTCTTGCCAGAACGCACTTTTGCTTTGCTCCTAGAGATCTCTCCAGCTTTTTATTAAATGGTGACCCCTCACCATTCTGAGCCACACATAGCATCCCACCCAAAATTACATTGTTGTATTCCTTTATATGTATATATGTTGCTTTACTTAAAAGCCAGTCTTTCTTTCCCTTTCTTTCTCTCCTCTTTCCTTCCTTTCCTTCCTTTTTTCCTTCTTTGTCTGTCTGTCTTCTATCCCCAGTGCTGATCTGGGCCCATAATGTCTCCTGATGATTATGTGGCTGACTTTCAAGCAAAGGGGTGTCAGAACTGGCTCAAGCCAGCTATCCGGTTGTTACATTTTCAGGATAAGCATTTATAGCTTAGAAACCAACATTATAAATGAAGATTTGGTTTATTGTTTTATAGTTTGCTTAGACTTAAGAAAATGATTTAAAAAAAACCCTAAGAATAAAAGTTTAATTTCAAAGTAGATCCAGTCTATTTCCAGGTCACCCCACTCCCCCCCTTCCCCAAACCAGTTGGTTAAACATACAAAAGGACAAACATTTTCCTCCACCTTCAAGTCAAGAAACATTTATTTAAATATTGACTGGAGCCCAGCACTTCTCCAAGTATTATGAATGCAAAACACAACCCCTGCCCTCAAGAAACTCAAAATCTAATAGGGGAGAACAATACACATGTTCTCTGTTGACCTTAGGCAAGTCACAAGCACTCTGATCTGTGCTCCTAGCTAAAACAGGGCACAAACTAAATACCTTCTAGTTCTAACTCCATGAAACTGTGAGGCAGAAGGGAGAATCCCCCTCAGAAGATTATGCAGTGATGGGGAGAGCCAGAGCATGGAGGGGAGGGGAGGTGTCCAGCATGGAGCACTGGGAATCTGTGGAAAAGAGAAAGGGGATAGCAATGCCAAAGGGAGGAAGGGCCCTCACCACATGAGCTGGAGGGATCCTGAGGATGCATTTTCCAGCTCTGTTCTGGTCAGCCCCACCCATCTCCACAAGGTTACACCTGCCTAAAAGCACCTTAGGGGTTGACTGGAGAGGCTGCTGTCTCTGGGTTTAGGGTACAGCCAATGCACCTCGGCTGCCCAGAAACCCTGTGCAAAGACCTAGAGAAGGAATAATAGAAAAGAGCTTTCTGTGCTTGATTTTTTTCCCTGTTGTAGTTGTTTTTAAAAAGCAACATGACAACCCTTAATTAACCCACCAGCTTCAAGCAAAAGCTGAGCCAACTGCGGCAAAGATCTATCTCCCTGCCTGCCTGTGCCTCACGCCCGCTCCAGCTGCCTGCTGCCATGCTGGCAAAGAGATAAAGGGCATTGCCAAACGGGGAAAGCAGGCCCACAAAAGGACACTAATAACCCCGTGTCAGAAGAACAATACTAGAGATGGCCCATTTCAGGCACCTAGCCTTTCCCACCTCACATGTACCCAAAGCCCTCAAGTGCAGTAAAAGGCTTGGAGCCTTTTACTGACCAGAGCACCCAGCCTCTAAAGTCAGGGCGGCTTACCTGAGTCTTAACCACCATCCTTTCAAAGGCAGGAGAGCCTCTGCTGCCTTACTGATTTATTCCCCAGCAAAGCTGAACTCTTTAAGGCAGGGGTCAACCTGGACATCCAACAAATACACTTGGTGTAGATGCCTGGCTCAGCACCTGCACACAGTAGGTTTGAAATAAATGCTTGCTGAATAAATAGTGTGCAGGAGGGCTAAAATTAGATTAAACATTTCTTTTCAAGCCTAGTAGACCAAGAAAAATAAAAGCAATTTCCCCCTAAGGCTTCAAGCCTGACCCTGGGCTGGGTATTGGTACTTAAGGTAGGAACCTTCTCCTTATCACACTTGTTTTGAATCTGCCTTCATGACAGTAATCCTAGGAGACTTGACTAAACCTCTTCCCTCCACTCACCTTGCCCTGGCACTGTAGCAGAAAGATGCCTAGTAGCCAATTTTACCCCAGATTCTATGAGGTAAAACATCTGAAATTTTTCTAAATCATTTCCTTGTCTTTGAACAGAGCTAGCTCCACAGCAGGCCTAAATTACCACTATCCATTAAAAGATCTCAAATCTTAACAATTCCAGGCTCCCCAGCAGACACATTCCAAAAGGAACCCTTTATTCATAACGTCAACAGCGAATCTCTAGGGAACAGAAGGAACCAAGAATGACTTTCAGAATGAAAAAGATGATTTAAAAAAATATTAAAGGGGAAAAGGGGGGGAAGCATTTATTAAGCACCTACTATGTACAAATATTCTCATTTGATCCTCACAACCCTGACATAGTCGATTCCTATTTTTAAAATGAGGAAACTGAGCTTAAGTGATGGTCACTTCATATGCCATCTTTACAAAAATATTTAGAATCTTTTCATCATTGGTACTCCTTCACTATATTCAAATACCCATGGACATACTTGTCTGTCCATGTGGCCTTCTATCTTCCTTCTCCCCAACTAAGTTAATTGTAAGTTCTCTGAGGACAGGGATGGTTTCTTGTTTTATCTTACAATATTTCCATGGCCTAGCACAGGACCAGCAGCATTGTAGGACTTAATACAAATGTGTTGGACTAGTTATTGTTGGATGATTATTTAGATGAATCCTTTTCAGTCTTCTTACGTACAAAATAAAGTTTCCATTCCTTTCTTTTTTCTCAATTCCTTTTCCCTTTATCCCCTTTACTAATCACTTTCTTCAAACCCCACTTGCTAGCACCCCACTTTCCTCTGCAATTGTATATGTCAGAATAGAACTTAGAGCCCTGACTTCATTTTATATAATCTATACATGATCTCATTTGATTTTCATAAACAACCTTGGAAAGTAGATGCTAATGAAAGTATTCCCATTTTTCAGATGAGAAAAGTAAGGCTAAGAAAGAATCACACAGATAACATCTGTGGTGGGAGTCAAACCCAGGCCTTCTATACTCCCAAGTCCAGAGCTCTTTCCATTGCAGAACTCTAGCTTTGATAGTTATTTTCTATTAAATTCATGGCTTCTACTTCCCAATTTCTTACTCTTTCCCTCTCCCTCTTCCCTCCTTTCTCCTCTCTCCCTCTTTTTTCCTCTCTCCTCTTCCCTTTTTACCTTCTCTCCTTTTTCTTTCCTCCTTTCCTCTATCCATTGTCCCTCCCTCTCCTCTTTGTCCTCTCTTCTTTCTCGTTGCTTCCCTCTTCCTCTATTCCTTTACTTCCCCCTCTCTCCCACCCCAATCTAAGATGTGATTAACTTGATGGATTTTTTAACTAATTGTATATTTCTGCTATTCACATCTGGCATATTTGATTAGAATACAATTGCAGTTAGCTAAGCTAATCATTTTACATAACTGGAGGTAAGGCTTCTTGAGTCCAAATGCAAATTTCAGCAAAATCATCATCATTATTTATGAGTTGCCCACTTGCTGAATATTTCCCAAAGCAGGTTAAATAGGACTTCATGAAGAATAAGTACTATCACCTCGTGATAATGTTAATGGAAAAAAATATTTTAATAAGATGCAGAGAATTTGATTTTCCAATTCTATTTCTAAATTTCTATCTGCTCTCCAATTCTCTTCACGCTATTTACTGGTCATTTCTCAGTGGGATGCCACAATGTCTCTCTAATCTCAGTAGTTCCCAAAACGAGCTCATCAAGTCTAATGCCCTTCTCAACTGCTCAATTCCTCATCTATTTTTCTACTGTGGGAGGCAATGGCCTTCAGAGTTAATCTAGTCATTATACAGGTGACAAAATTCAAAGGTCAGAGAGGTTATGACTTGTCCAATAATTTCATAAGTGACAGAGACAGGATAGCAAGACCTCGAGTTCAAATCCAAGGTGCTCTTACTGCACCATCCTGGTTACTAAAATGTAAATATGTTACAAAGGAAAGATAACTACAAAGCTATTAAATTACATTTTTGGACCCACTGTCTCACTACTAGGTCTCTATCTCAAAGAGATTTAAAAAAGAGGAAAAGGACCCATGTGAACAAAAATGTTGATAGCAGCTCTTTTTGGAAATTTAGGAGATGCTGTGGTGTGTGATTGTGATAGAATATTGTTGTGCTATAAGAAATGGTGAAGGGGAATGGTTTCAGAGAAACCTGGGAAGACTTGTATGAACTGATACAGAATAAAGAGAGAAGAACCAGAACAATTTGATAATATTATTGAAAAGACAAATAACTATGAAAGATTTAGGAACTCTGAAAAATACTAACCAATCATCCAAAGGACTCATAATAAAGCATACTACCTGCCTCCTGATCAAGAACTCAAGGTTCACACTGAGAAGGGTGTGTATGTATATGGATACATACTCATACATCTGGACACCTGGATGTGGCTAAGGCAGGAATTTGTTTTCCTTGACATTACATGTTTATAATTGTTTCTGGTTTTCTTTCTCAATGAGCAAAGGAGAGAAACTGTAGAACTGAAAATAACATTAGATTTTTTTAAATAGGGGGGAATAACTCAGTTATCAAAAGAGAGCATAAGTGAACAAACAGGACAGCAGAAGATAATTTTTTAAAGTTGTATTTTGGAGGGGGGGAGAAGAGAAGGAGGAGGAAAGAAGTCAGTCCCTCCCAGACCTTAGTGAGAAGCCTTGGAGACCCTGAGAAACAAAGGAGGGGGGGCTCCTGAGAGGCATCCAAAGCACTGGGGCTGGACCCCAATTGTGTCAGGGCCTCAGCCCTTGTGGCAACTGCTGACTCCAAATCCACCCAGCTAAAAAGGAAGGTCCTCTCCTCCTCACCAATGGCCACCTGAGGGAGGGCCAAGGAGAAGCACGAGGCTTCTGGAACAAAAAGCTTTCTGGGACAGTGCCTCCAAGGTTGTGCTGAAGTGGGGGGAGAGTAAAGACTGTGACCCCAAAACCTAGGGAAAATTAGTTCCCATCGAAAAAGAATGGAAATTGAAATTACACTGGAGACTGTGGGTATGTAATTGTCTCACAACATCCTGGCAAGAAGGATGCCAAATAAATATACAACCAATCTATAAGACAAGAGTATCATTAAGCACAGATGTTCACAAAACTACAAAAGATGAATCCCATCGTTCTGAGAACTCACTAAGTTGACAGACCTGATCCATCGGCATTTGTAATATATACAATCCTAATATGTGAGCTCAAAAAGAGCTAGTCTTCCTGATCCAAGCCCCTCATTCACAGCTGGAGAAAGTGAGGTCCAAGTTAGCCGCAGCCTTTCCCTACTTCCCTTGCTTTTCTGCTTGCCTATTTCCAGGGCTCAGCCAGGCTTTAGTGAGATCTCTTGGTGCAATACAAAAAACTGACTCCTTCAGCATTCTTGTTCTTTTACCGGGTCATTGGTATTTTTGCATCTTCTCTCACGATCCCAAAAATAAATGATTTGGCACATTTGGAGTTCATCCTTCAGGCATCTCCTGCATTGTCACCGTTCCCTGTGCTTAAAATGGTATACTCTGAATGGCAGGTCTATGATTACCTATCATCATTAATATCACAGCAGCACTGTTAATATTAGCTGTTGTGTTAGTAATCTGAACATGTAGGCTGTCTCTAGCAGCTTTTCCTAAGAAACCAGAGCAGCTAACTAGGGCAGGGCAACCAGTGCTTTGCCCGGGATTCAGACTTGGGGCCGGTACCTGTCAGCCCCCTCTCCTGGCTCTACGTTGCTGGCAGCACCAGCTCTGAGTCAGAGGCCCAGACTCTTGAGTTACAGCTCAGCCCCTTACCATCTGAGTGACCTTGGGTCTCAGGTTCCTCATCTACAAAATGAGACTTTTAGACCAGACACCTGGAAGGTCTCCTCCAGCACTGAATGTAGAACTCTAGGATCCCATGCCTCTGGGCCATAGCAATCTATTCCTTTGCCTGCCTTGGGCCAAAGGTCCCAGGGTCATGGTGCCCTCTCCAGTAGAGCGTGTCCCCTGAGGCTTCTCAACCAGCCCCCACATTCTCCCAAGACTGGGCAATTGGATTGGTTGTAGCAGTCTAGGACACTGCTGTCTAGGCAAGGAAATGGGAGGAAAGGAGGGAGAAAAATTACAAACACAAGGTTTTGCAAGGGCGAATGTTGAAAACTATCTTTGTATGTATTTTGAAAATAAAAAGCTATTTAAAAAAAAAGATGGGCTCTTTGAGAACAGTGATAAGCATTAAGTGCTTACTGCAAAATATACAAGAGTCTCAACAGGCTGGGTGGGTAAGGCACAGAGACCAGAGGGGTGGCTCTTGGTGCCTTCTATACATATTTCCACATTTATCACGCTGCACAAGAAAAGTCAGATCAAAAACAAAACAAAAAAAAAAAAAAGGAGATAAAACAAGCAAATAAGAAAGGTGAAAATAATATATAGTGGTCCACATTCAGTCCCCATAGTCCTCTCTCTGGATGCGGATGACTGTCGTCTTCACAATTCCATGTGGAATTGGCCTGAATCACCTCATTGCTGAAAAGAGCCCCGTCCTTCCCACTTGGTCATCACATAATCTTGCTGCTGTTGTGTACTCACTTAATTTAGCATTAGTTCATATAAGTCTTTCCGGGCCTACAAGAGCCCATCTTAATCTGGTTTCTGCAGGGCAGGAGTCAGCAGTCCTTCAGTCATCCTACCCTCCTCTCCCAAGAACCCCCCCACTCCTAGCACCCCCATCCAGCTCGGCCAGCTTCCCATACACAAGCCAAAGTAAGGAAGCAGTATCCTAGCCCGCCTCTGAGGGGTTTATTGTTTACTTTTCATGTGAAGAAGTAGTTTATTGGGAAAAGAAACACCCAGAAAGTATACAACAGCATACACAGAGTCTGGCTGTAAGAAGACTTGTGGGTATTTACCCACTGCTTAGACTATTCTGCCCTTTCAAGTTTTGTTAAAATATGAAAGATGAGGCAGCTGAAAGGCGCAGTGGAGAGAGCCCCAGCCCTGAAGTCAGGAGGAACCGAGTTCAAATCCGGTCTCAGACACTTCCTGGCTGTGTGACCCTGGGCAAGTCACTTAACCCCAATTTCTTCACCCCCAAAAAACAAGTTTCTATTGTATGAGAAGAGGAAGGCTGTCCTCATTGTTTGGGTAAGAGATGGTCTCTTGGAACTCCCAATCTGACGCTTTGCAGAGGTAGGAGGGAGGGCAGCAAGCACTGCATGTTGTATATATTTTCAGACTTTTTTGATGCTCTGATTAATTATGCTGATTTTTTACCTCTTTTTTCATCAATAGTGATGTAGAAAATCAAAACTATAACAATTTTTAAAAAATACTAATGGTGATGAGTTTTTTTTTTTTTTTTTTGAGGTTAATTCCAAGGCAAATTAATTAAGCTAAAAAAAAAAAAAAGGAAAAAAAAAAAAAAAAGCAATGGTCTATTGGATTGTATGCTCCAGAGAAACACATATGGGGGTCCAGGGTCGTCCTCAACATTCTCCCTTCTGCCAGAAGGACACGGGTGTCCTAGTCAGGCCGGCGCGGACCTGGGGAAACAAGGCTGATTACACTGGGTGAGGGCCATGCCTGGAAGGAGACCGTGCGGGCTTCGGCGTGCTGCAGGTACGAAACGCATCCTCCTACCTGAGAACCAAACACTCACTGCACGTGTTCGAGCGACGGAGAGAGAGCCAGAACGGGCACAGAAGCAGCCATCGGCCGCCCTTCCCGACGCCGGTCCCCACCTTTTAAAGAGAGCGGCCGGCTCCTGTTCTAAAAGTGGGGGTCCGTCACCTTTCCCGAGTCATAGACTCCTTCGACAATTTTATGCAGCCTAGAAATCCTTCTCAGAACAAAAAGTTTAAATGCATAAAAAAACACGTGGGATTACAAAGGAAGCCGGTTATATTGTAATACGGGCAACGAAATATTTTTCAAAAAATTAAGTTCCTGGACCCCAGATGAGGAACTCGGCTCTAGAAGAAATCCAACGACGGTTCTAGAAGGCTGTGGAGTAGAAGGGAAAGCGGGGTTAGAAACAGCTGATAGCCTTAATGTTTGATCATTAACGGGAGGGAGACAAAGACGGAGGGGGGAGGGGCTGCGGGAGGGAGCCGCAGGACCTACTGGTGAGTGATCAGTGCTGGGGTCGCCAGTTCGAGAAATGGAACAATAGCGGCTCTCAAGGAGCTCTGCGCTTAAAGGCGTCCCAAACACCTCTCGTCACTGCATTTTACAGGTTTGGAAACGGCCTGGAACAGTAGGAGGTCTGCTGCGGAAATGGGTGGGGGGAGAGGCGCCCCGGGAGTGAGGGCCGGGAGGAGGAGCGGTCCGGCCCGGCCCCGGGCCCCCCACGGCGAGCAACCGCCCGCAGCCCTTCCCGGCTCGGGGGAGGCGGGGGAGAGCTGCGGCAGCGGGCGGGCGGAGCCGTGCCGGGAGGGGGAACGGCGGCCGGCGGGAGCCGGCGGCTCGGAGGAGGACTGAGCATGCTCAGGCCAGAGCTGCAATGCAGTAGCAGAGTGTCCTCCATTAACCCGGCCGCGTGTAACGGCGCCGACCGCCCCCTCCCCGACACTCGCCGGCGCGGCGGCGGCGGGGGGGGGGGGGGGGGGGAAGGGGCGTTCTCCGGAGAACGTGGGGGCGGGGGACACCGGCCGGAAAGCATCCGGACAAGGCCCGGGAGAGCAGAGGCCCCGCCGGGCTGCGGCCGCGGCCACGCGACCTCCGGAAATGGGCACGGGCTCCGCACGCCACTGCTCGGGAGGGTTTACAGGCCCTCCCGAAAGACCGTTAGATTAGAGATCTCGCCTCTCGAGTACTGCCTGCGTGACTTTGGGCAAATCACTTCGCTTCTCATGTTGCACTATGACCCAGAAGGCCCCTTCCCGATTAAATAAAGCGCGGCGCTCCTGAAACCCCGCCCCACTAAGGCCAGGTGGTAGCCTAGGACTTCCTGTTTAATTAAGGGGTGCAGACGCACCCCCAGCCTTTCCCAGGAGACCTTCAGCTCTCCGCAGCCCACGAGGCCGACGCGCAGAGCTCAGGGCGCCTCCTAAGGCGTTTCTCGGCTTTGTTTTGTATCCTATTTACCTTGATGTATTGTGAAATGCCCAAGGGGGTTAACGGCTCGTATTTCTGGATCACGTCAAATTTTATAATAGGCTCTCACCACACCAGGTGTACGGTGAAAGTTCCCATTTCACAGATGGAGAAACTGAGACCCAAGAGGAGAGAGGTTCAAGATCACAAAACTGAAAAACGTCAGGGGCTGGACTTGGGCCGTCGGACTTAAGTCCGTTTCCTCGTCCCTTTCTCGTACTAGGCGGTGAACTCCCGCGTCCGTCTTCTCGGCGACATCTTTCCCCACTCCCCACCCCCATCCCGATCTCTCCCCAAACACTAACGACTTATTAGATGATGCAAAGGCAATACGGAAAACGGACAAGGGTCTATAGGTGGGGGCGGAAGGCGGGAGGAGCAGCTGCCCAGACGGAGAAACGGTCGTTTAGTCATTTCAGCCCTCGGGCCTTCCTCTCTGAGCCCCTCTGGGGTTTCCGGCGAAGTTTTACAGATAAGAAAAAGGAGACAACAGGTTCTTTCCCCATCCAGGCTCCCACAGAGAAGCGTCTGAGGGCAGAAGTGAAGTCAGGAAAGTGGATCCTCCGACCGCGGCGTGGCACACCATTCACTCCACCACCCACAACACCCACGACCACAGGAGGGGTAAGAGGGAACGCCTGGGGCCGCGAAGGGGCCGAAGCCCCTAGAAGGAAGCCGGAGGCCCCGACAGGGACCGAGGAGGACGGCGGCTGGAGCCGGAGGAGGGAGGCCCGGCGGGAGGGCCGCTGCCGGGACAGTCCGCCCATGTGGGGAAGGTAGGTCGGAACTAGACGCGGCATCCAAGGACGTCTGAGGGCTTGGGAGCGACCACAGACAAACGTCACCCACTTTGTTCTCTCTCCCACGCAGCGCTTCGGGCAGATGTTAGGCAGCTTTCAGACAAACTAAGCCAACTCGAGGATCTTCCCCCGGGAAGCGGCGTCACCTGGAAACAATCTCCGCCCTAGAGTGCCCCTGGTTCAACTCCGTGTTTAGGGCTCTTTGGGGTTAGGATCCCCCATGAGGCAGCCGCTAATGGCTGACCCCTCTTGCGGGCCTCCGAGGCCGCAAAGGGCGACTGAAGCCGGACAATGACAGAGTCCTGCGTCCTCTGCGGTGACCCGAGCCCAGATACCCCCTCATCAGAAGGGTCGCGGAGAGGTGACTCTGTTGTTGCCTTAGAGGGCTCGGGGTCGTCACCTGCTTCCCTAGATGGTGAATGTAGAAGTAGAAGGGACCTCCTTAGAGACCACTTGTTCCAAGCCCCTCTCTCTATAGAAGGACCTCGGAGCTTAAGCAACTTGATCAAAGTCACACAGATCCTATCATTGTAGCTTGAGAGGTGGAACAGACCTTCAAGGTCATCCAGTCCAACACTGTCATTTGACAGATGAGAAAACAGAGGTGTCAGATGACTTGCCCAAGGTCACACAGCTAGTCATTGTGACAGAGTCTGGAGCTGAGCCCTAATTTTCTGGTGGCAGATCACAGATGCTTGAAACGTTATTTCTCCAACGAGAGGATGAGCTCATGAGGATGGGGGCAGCTAGCATCCTATTCATTTTCTGAATACCTCAGTATCCAGCACAATGTTCTGCACATAGTAGGTGCTTTATAATTTTTCTCATAAGTGTTTTTGGATAAATGAATAAATGTCACGGGCGGGGTATCTTCCAGAACAGTCCATAGTGAAACATAGGGAGAGGAACATTTTGAAAAATTCTTTGTAGACCAATTTTTGTAGCTCTAGTGGCGGGTTTTTTGAAGGGAGAGCACTAGCTCTATGAGCCCAAGGAACTAAAAGAGGTTGTTCTTGTTGTTCCTGAAAGCTCCATCAGAAATAAATGGTGCCCGACAGTAAGGGAATGGCTGGACAAATTCTGGTATATAGATGTAATAATATACAACTTTAATGTAAAATAAAAAGATGAATAGGAGAAATTCAATGAAATATAGGAAAATTTGGACAAACCAATTCAGACAATAAGCCAGAAATAACCAGGAAAACAATAAAAATGAGAAGTATAATAAAGTAAGAATACCAAAACTAAGGCAGCCTGGGTAAATGTAATGATTCCTCTTGGTCCCAGAGAGTATGTAAGGAAGTGCGCTTTGCTCTTTTCTTTGAAGAGGTGAAGGACCATTAGCATGGAATGACTCATGCAATGAAAAGTCATAGTCGGCTACATTTGTTTACATGCCATTCTTTGCTAATAACTACCATTGGTATAGGACCTGCGAGGTGCCTGGCACTGTGCTAACTCCTTAAATATCTCATTTGATCCTCACACAACCCTAGGAGGTAGGTGCCATGAATATTTTCCATTCTACAGTTGAGGAGATTAGAAGCAAAGGTGGTGACTTGCCCAGAATCACACATTGGAACTGGGGTTTTCCTGACTCCCAGCCTACATCTAGGGTGCCCCTACTGCCTCAGGGGAACTACTCTGGCTCCACCCACGGCTCTGATCGGGTACAGCTTCTAGGGGAAATATCGCAATAATCCTAACGTCCCCGGACCTTTGGAATGCTATAGCTCTAACGATCTGTCTGTCGATGATTCTAAAGTCTTCTGGCTTTAGAATAGTCCTACAAACACTGCTGACTGTCAGATAATCTGCTGGTCAGTGATAATCAAGTTCCTGAGACAACAGTACTGAAACCTACCTGTAAACCATTAAATTAGCAAATAAGTAACATAATAAAGCTCTGGTCTCTCTAACTTTGTCCTATACATTTATCATCTTTCTCTTGGTTCTTTGCTAAATCCTTTTGGAACTTAACCCACTGCAATGGGCATTACAATTACAATAAATTTTGCCCCTTGACTTGTAGTCGGGCTCAAGCCTGCAAATTCTTTTTGAGACACCAGTCTGTGACCCCAGTCTGTTGGAGTCTTCTATCTGAATCTCAACAGTTCCACCACTCCAGTTGGCAGGGGGGGGATGGTATCTGGAAATGTGATGGACAACAAGAGATATATGTAACATTCTTTAAAAGTTTAAAAGTTATCATTGTCATTATGACAACTGCCACTTTTTTTCAAAATCAGTGCATTTAAGAAATGGAAGTATTCTTCTCTTTTGTCATCCTTCTCCCTGACAGCCCACCCTTTCCAGGAGAGGAATTCTAGTTAGGAGAGCTTCCCAGTGAGGCACTGATCTTCCACAAAAGTAATATCGGGCATTTAAATAGCCCTTTAAAGTATGCAAAGTTTATTCAAAATAGTCCTGTGAGGTACCATTTTATACATGGGGAAACTGAGGCTCCATCTGTCTTTTACAGTATCACAGAGCTAGTCATCATAAATAGATAGGAACCCAGATCATTTCAATTCCAAATCCAATACTTGAGCCATTAGGAAATGTTGCTTTTCTATCAGACAGAAGGGAAAAGAAAGAGAAAGGAAGAGGGAGAAAGCATATACATGCTCAAATGAATGAATATAATAATGCACAAATGGATCCCCCAAAGAACACAATGAAAGTTTGTGAGGTAAGAGGGAATACCCTCCAGAGAACAACACAGAAATGTTTTTAAGATGGGTATGCTTAATGATTTCTTTACCACCAGTCAATTAATTTTCCTCTTAACTGCTTTTGTTAGCACTGGTTTAATAATCTCTAATTATTCACTACATTCAGAGACTACAGAATAATACCTCACAATCTTCTATTTAATTCAGTATTTAAAAAAAAAACTGTACTAATTGATAGAGCTTAAGGCATAAACTTGGTTTTGTGTCACAAGAGCCAACTTGGTCCAGTTATTGATGCCAAATGATTTTTCTCCCTTTTTTGGACTTTCTCTCCCAGACACTGCATTTCTTTTTTACATCTTAATCATCAGTCTGGAGCTACGAACCACCTAAGGTGTGTGCAGGAGGCATGATGCTAATGCAAATGGAAAAAAGTCAGACAGAGTATTCCCAAGGACCCTTAAGAGGTGTGTGGTCTGAGACAGACAAAACAGATGCTGCTGATTATACACACTCCCAACTAAATAACAAAATGAGTACATAAAATTCAGCTTCTCTGTCATACAGAGCAAAAGGGGAAAAGTACTTGATGATGAGGGAGAGAGCCAAAGATTCAAAGTCAGTCAATGAAAAAGCTGAGAAAGTCACCATCTCTTCCTCTCTCCTCCTTCCCACTTCTCTATGACCACCCCCCACTCCCCAGCTAGCTGCAAAAATGCTTTTGTCTCTCCTATTTGAGAGTAAAACCTATGATCCTCTCTCATCCTTTGAGCTCAACCATTTCTACCAGCTCAGACAGAGGTCACAGGGAGATCACAGAATTTCAGGTTAGAATTTTGCACCCAAAGAAACCTTAGAAATAATGTATTCAGCAACCTCACTACAGGTGAGGAAGTAGAGGCCATGAAAGGCAATGTGATTTGCTAAGCCACATGCTCCCACAGCCAGAGAAAGTCAATGCTAGTCCACTTTGTATTGTTACAGATGAGAACACTAAATTCCCCAATCTCAGAGGTGATACAACTTGGGGAGTGATTCAGTGGTGAACTTGAACCTCTAGACTGATTTGTTTTGTACTCTTTTGACTACTCCATAATACAAGATCACCTTTTTCAATATCTGGGGTTTTCTTTCCTCTCCTGATATCAACTCCCTCTCACTAAAACTAGACCTGGGGGTGAGAACAAACCCTGTTCTTGAAAATGACATAATATTCCCCGCCTCTGTGGCATCTGCTTTCAAGAGAGGAGCACAGAACAGAGAGTGGCCCCCAAATCTCTTTCCATTAGCATTATCATAGCCTACAAGATGACTTAACCATCTTCCTAGGATGCTATTAAAGCATCTCAACTAGGAGACACAGAGAAATACAGAGACTGAGTTGAGGAAATCTTAACTGTAGATAAGTGACTTACCAGGATCACCCAGCTAGAAAGTGTTTGAAGCTGGATTCAAATTCAAGTCTTCCTGACTCCGAGACCAGGACTCTGTCCACTGCACCATCTCACCTTTCATCTTCACAACACCCTTGGTAATTAATAGTTATGTGCTAATCCTAAACTCCATTTTAAAGATGAGGAAAATGAGGCTCAGAGAATGGCTTGATCAGGATCCCAAAGCTAGCTTAAAGTGAGACTGTCTGGTCAATACAGAAATTTTGGTTATGAAAACCCTCTTCAAAGAGCTCCTAGGAGGGAGAGTGTGTTTCCTATGGAAGGTCCTAGAAAGATCTGGACCTAGAAATTTAGGAGGACTACTATTACTGACTGAATGCAAGAGTGTGAAAGACTTCAGCCTCTCATTTCTAAAATATATAATCAAGTCAAATTTATAAAATTACAAGTCATTTCCCAATTGATATAATGAAGTTTGTTTTTAAAATGAGTACTATTTTTACATATCTACATTTTAATTTTTTAAAATTAATTTTACGACTTCAGATAAAAGAGTAGAAACATACATTCTTGCTCTCAACAGAGGGGTGAGAGGTGCCCAGTGTTACAAATTCTTTCAGACATATTTGCTTTATCAGTTTTGCTGAACTAGTTTTTCCTTGTTAGCAAGAGAAGATTCAACGTAGAGGGGGAGCTATCTTGAGAACCCCAGTTCCAAAGTCCATTAGTATGGGACTCTTTCCTTACTGGTGGAAGTCAGTACTCCAGGTTTGCATGGGGGCAGGCTGGAGCTGGTGACAGTAAGAGGGAAGCTATTCAGATTTCTTCAGATCTAGTTCAAATTGCTTTGGGAGTCTGACTTTCAGCTTCAAGAGAGAAGTTGGAGAAGTCCAATACACTTAGGATGCAAAAGGAAAAGGCTCTGGGAAGACAGATGAGGATCTGATGGTCTCCATCATGCCTCTAGCTTCAACTTGCTACATAAAAGACTTCAAATGAACTTCGCCTTGGATGAGCTCTGGGGTCCTCTGAGTTGAACTGAGGTATCATCTCACTCCCAAAGGAAGAGCTCCTTCATTCTATATTGTTAGGCACATAGTTTCCTATATTTATTTTCTCTGATTTCTGTTTTGTTACCAGTTTGGAATCGTTATATATAGTAATTATAGAATTACTATTTGGTGGGGAAGGAATCAAGCCTTGGAATATAAAGACTGGGGTCTGTCTTCTGCTAATAATGAAATAATAATTAGAAGTTAGTTTGAACTTGAAAATCACATCCCCTAAACTGACAACATTGAGGGGAACAGATACATATGTGTGTATAAAATATTAATCTGGTGTTCCCTCTTTCTGAGAGGAGAACAAAGTGACAGCCTCTGGTCTCTACCTTCTGATTTCCTGCCTGGAAAAAAAAATAGTGCACTTTGGAGAAAGATGTGGGAGAAAGAGGCTAGAAATGTCTATTCTGCTCCTCTTCCAGTCATACAACAACACCCCTGTGCTACAGATATGGAATAGTCCTCACAACATTGCAATGGAAGGAGACATAAATTAAGATGAATAAGTGAGGCTCTCCTAGTGAATAAGTGGGTCAGAGAAGGATTGATGAGGTTTTCATTAACAGAAAAGCATTTGCTTGTGAACCATCAAAAGATAATACTGAATCTTCACTAGGTCTGGAAAATTTGCATGGTGAAATTCTCAATAATAGTTATCTCCAGTTGCTGCTTATTGTCCAGTTTCAGGGATGCCTTCCTAATGGCTTCCCTATATGGTCCTGACTCCAGTCCCACTAGTACTTTGGGGCTAAATTTAATTCAAGTCAATATTTATTAAATGCTTACTATTGGTAAGACACTATGTCAGAGTAGGTGATCAAAGCCAGAACACCAGAGCCAGAGACATGGTGAGCCCAGAATGGCTCAAGACGCCAAGCCCTTGGCTGGTCAGATTTCACTATCTGTTTGCCAAGTATTATAAATTCTTGATTGGGAAGGAGGTTGAAATGAAAGGCTAAAATGAGGATTTGGATTGATTGAGGATCTCACTTAGTTCTCTATTCCTCCAATGATATCGTATGGATTACCTACCTCTTCACACTGGTCTGTGGTTCATGAACACTATCTTCTTGAAGGAACAGGAAATCCATAAATCCCTTGGAAGTATTATAGAAGGATCACGCTGGATGGTCCCTTATCTCCCCACCTGTTCCTTTCCTTGGACTGGATACTCCACACATCTACCTCTTATCATCCTGAGCTTTGTTCAAGGTTCAGCTCAAGTGCCACCTTCTACATAGGCAAAGGCTGGGATCTTGATCTCTCCCAATTGCTACTGTTCTCTTCTCTTAAAAAAAAATTATATATATAATTTTATTCATGTTGCCTGCCATGCCCTTCTCCAAAGACATGTAGACTCCTGGAAGGCAAAAACTGTCAAGTTAGATAGTGGTCTCCAAAGAGGCTGGAGAGAGAGAGAGAGAGAGAGAGAGAGAGAGAGAGAGAGAGAGAGAGAGAGAGAGAGAGAGAGAGAGAGAGAGAGAGTGTGTGTGTGTGTGTGTGTGTAAATAATGCTTCCCAATGACTTTTAAAACAGCACAGATGCACATTTTATCAAATGTGCAGATTAGACAAAATTAGGAAGGCACCACCTAACATGACAAAATCAAGATCCAAAAAAATATATTGACTGGTCAGAACTGAGATGAATCTAAGAAGGAAAATTTAATAAGTATAAATGTAAAGTCTGACATTTGGGACCCAAGAAGTTAACTTCTAAAGTACTAAGATTTCAGAGATATGACCTGTAAAAAGGATCAGAAGATTTTAGCAGACTAAAAAAGTGTCTGCAATAGGATATGGAAGCCCAAAACCTAATGTGATATTAGGCCGTACTAAGAAAAGCAAAACAAAAATAGTAATAGTCTGGTAAGCGCACACCTTTGACCCAGCAGTTTTTCTATTGGTCCCACATCCCAAAGAAATCTTAAAGGGTTCCACATGGTCAAAAATGTCTGTGGCAGCCCTTTTTGTAGTGGTAAGAAACTGAAACTGAGTGAATGCCCATAAATTGGAGTAGGACTAAATAAATCATGGTATATGAATGTTATGGATTATTCTGTAAGAAATGACCAGCAGGATGAATTCAGAAAGGCCTGGAGAAACTTACATGAACTGATGCTAAATGAGATGAGTAGAACCAGGAGATCATTATACATGACAACATCAATATTATACAATGATTAATTCTAATGAACATGACTCTTTCCAACAATGAAGATAATTGAGGTCAGTTCCAATGATCTTGTGATGAAGAAAGCCATCTATACCCAGAGAACTGTGGTAACTGAGTGTGGATCACAACAAAACATTCTCTTTTGTTTGCTTGCATTTTGTTAATCATTTATTTTTTTTGGATCTGATTTTTCTTGTGTGGCAGGAGAACTGTATAAATATGTTTATACATATTGGATTTAACATGTTTTAACATATATTGGATTGCTTGCCATCTAGGGGAGAGAGTGGGGGGAAGAAGAAAATCTGAAACACAAGGCTATGCAAGGGTCAGTGTGGAAAACTTATCTGTGCATATGTTTTGAAAATAAAAAAGCTTTATTTTAAAATAATAGTCTGATAAGTCCTAGAAAGTGAATGTTTAAATTGTGGCTAAGACAATAGCAATGGCAGGAGTAGCATTGGAGATATACGTTCTGAGTAATTACTTCTTGCAGTTTCTTAGCCAATCGGTGTATTGCATGAATCAGATGTTCTAAAGTTATAAAGATGGAAAATGGTCTAAAGGATATAATGGTATTATTGATCTCTGACACAGGCATGCTCAAGGTAATAGAAAAAGGCTCAAAAAACACTGTTAGGAGGGCAAATGTCACTAACATTGTGATACAAAGTCATTACTGAACATCTCTTGAGAGGATTCTGTGCTCAAGATCTCAGGCCACTCATAGCACAGCCCAATGCCTAGGACGCTCCCTAAGAAAGAGAAAACACACAAAAGAAAAGAACATCCAGACAGACAGGCAGGGAAAGTCACCTGCAGAGCTTCACTGCTCCCCACAGCGCTTTCTCACCTGGCCCTCCAGTTCTCCCTTCTTGTCAACACACACTGCTGGACAGGCACAGTCTAGGGACTGGTCAAATTAACACTAAAAGCCTAAACTTTACCGGCAGCCTCAGTCTCAATGGGAGAGAGGCTGATTCTTTAAGGCTATAAGATTTCAGCCACAACTCTAATCTACTAAGGCCTTCGCACCTGTAAAGGGCTAGAACTGAGCAATGCACTTGGATAATGAAGCACGGAGACTAATTGCCAATTGGAAGGTTCCCTATTAACTTGTTTGAAGGTTGACCCTCCCCAGCTATTCTGTGCTGACTTGATTGGTGGGACAAAGAGAGGGAAGTGACGTGTGTGGGAGGAATAGGAGGAGGAAGAGGAATTGAGACTCAGATGCTGAGTCAGTCTCTCCAGGGCGTTTGAGGGAGGAAGGTGTGTGTGAGGTTGCTAGGCCTAAGCCCCTGACCTTGACCGTAAAAGATCAAGAATAAAGACGTTTAGTGATCCTGACTCTGGCTGATTTCTGGGAAGACAAGAGTTCCAGCACGCACCTACAAAATTACAGATCCTTGACACACTAAAGCGACACTTGGAACATGACCTCATACTGAAGGTGAACTTTCAAGCTCATCAACTGCAACCTCAGCAGGAGAAAAGAGCGTGACATGGCAGCCAGAATAGCTAATGCTACACAAGCCTTTAATGGGAGAAGAATTGAGTCCAGAACAAGGAAAATGACATTTCTGCATCCCTTATTTACCCTATGGAAAAACCATGCCAGGAACGGTTTGAGAGTCACATTTTTTAGGAAAGACACCGTCAAACTGAAGTCTGTTTAGGAGCCTGGAGACTGTCATACAAGGATCAGTGGAAGGAGCTGAGTATTTATGGACTAGAGAATAGAGAGAATCAAGTAACTGGACTATCATGTAAAAGAATTTGATTTTTCTGCTTGGCCCTTCAAACAGGGCTGGGAATCAAAATTATAGAATACATTTCTGGAAGGAAAAATGTCCTGATAATTAGAACTCTCCAAAAGTAGGCTGGCTTGCTCCATGGGATAGCAGCTATCTTTGAACCATGGTGAGATGACCACCTACTGGGGACTTTGTAAAGGGAATTCTAGGTCAGGTATGGATTTGACTAGATGCCCTCAGATTTCAGTTCTGAGGTTCTGCCATTTCACTGACAGTGGCTACTGCTCTCCTGCTCTTCCATCTTAAATGCCCTTCCTTCCAGATTATAGAAGCACTGAGCATCTGGCAGAAGAAACAGACACACATATAAACAATTTTCATTCAAATCAACAGTTTATTGAGTGAGTGCCTATTATATGCCCTCAAGATATTTGCAATAAGCATATTTCTTTGAGAAATTCAAAAGAAAAAATTCAAAAAATTATATAAAGCATGGTGATAGAATGAAATAATTGTTACAAGAGAGGGATAAGCAAAATGCTATGGGAAAGAAGGGACATTGAAAGGCTTCATAGAGGAGATGGATTTTGGACTTGAGTCTTTTTTTTTTAATTTAATTTTTATTTTATTTTATAATTATAACTTCTTTTTTTGACAGTACATATGCATGGGTAATTGTTTACAACATTATCCCTTGCACTTACTTCTATTCAGATTTTTTTCCTTCCTCCCCAACCCCCTCCCCCAGATGGCAGGCAGTCTTATACATGTTAAATATATTACAGTATATTCTAGATACAATATGTGTGTAGAACCGAATTTCTTGTTGCACAGGAAGAATTGGATTCAGAAGGTAAAAATAACAGTTTACACTCATTTCCCAGTGTTCCTTTTCTGGATGTAGCTGATTCTGTTGGACTTGAGTCTTAAAGGATGCACAAGATCCTAATAGAAAAAGGGTATTACAGGTGAAAGAAGATGAACTTAGGAGCAAGAAGGTATAAGAGCCTGTAAAATGTTTCCAGACTGATAATATAGAAGCATCATGGGAAAAAAAATAGAAGCATCATGGTACTGAGATCTTGGGATTGTTAAGGGAAAATAAGTAGAGAAGAGATCAGAAAAGGATCCTTGGGGAATGCTAACATTTAGCACTCATAAGGGGGGGCAGAGAGCGCAGTAGTAGTAATGGTAATTGTCATCATTGTTTTTAGTGGGTAGAATATAGTAAATGCCATAAAAGAGCTACAAGTAACATCTCCAGGACACACTAGATTGCCCAACACATATAAGGAGATTAATAAATGCTTACTAACAAAATATCCCAGGAATATGAAAAATGGAAACCTTCTATTTAGCTGGAAGAAGGCTGTCCTGGAGGGTACAACTTTTGAAATAGGTCTTTAAAACGAATAGGAATCAAAATAGGTGAAAAGGGGGCATTCAACCAATCAATTGTTTCTCAAGTACCTCCTATGTATCAGCACTGCCCTGGAGACATAAAGACAGAAGTTAACGTTTTCTGGGTATACAAGATCCACATATATGTGAAAAGGGGACCCCGAAACTCTGAAAATCCTTAAAGGAGAAAATCTCCTTCAACTCTGCCTCAGTGAAGGACCCACCGGAGGGACAAACAGTTTCATCCTTGTTATCTGGGTAGCATCTGCTCAGTCCTGAAACTCAATGAATTCAATTCAATTTCTAGTCCTAGTCCTAGAAACCCATCCAGGAGCCAACATGGGACTCCACCCATGAGTCCTCTTTAGCTAAATCATTATAAAAAGAACCAAACTAAAACCCTCTCTTTGCAGAGGTTCTAAACATGCCATGCTATGCTATGCTTGGCATGCCAATGGTCTCTGCCCACTGGAATACTGTTTTCAGTGCCATTCTCTCTTTACTCTCACCTATTTCCTTAACCAGACTTTAGTCTTACTTCCAATCCCCATGATAAATCTCTTTTATCAATCTAGGTTTTCAGGTCTGTAAATTCTTTTACAGAGAACCTCTGTACTGCCAAAAGGGAGCCCCCAAAACTCCCTATCCTTGCACCAAATCCCAGGGGATACAGGGGAGCCAAACTTACCCTGAACCCCGCACCTGCCACTAGACCTCATCTAACTCCCTGACCACCAGAAACCCTAATCTCATGTTGGTCCCCTAAATCTAAACCTCATCATATAGAAACAAAATAGAAACACAATAACCTTGGCAAGACTAGGAGCCAGAATAGATCTCAGAGGAAGGGACAACCTGAATTGTAAAGGAAAACAAGCATTTCCAGAGGGAAAGGCAAAGAGGGAGAGCATTCCAGGCCTGAGAGGAAGCCTATGCAAAAACAAGAGATGAGAGAAACAGTAAAGCCCATTTAGCTTTAACATAGAGTTCGGAAAGTAGAATAATTTCTAAGAACAGAATGGAAAGATGGAACCAGGTTGAAAAGTGACCCAAACAAAGGTGAGGCGTATAAAAGAACAAGGCATTCATGGAGAGGAGTGACTGATCCTTTTGGGTCACAGCATGGAAGACAGAAAACTCAAAAGAAGCCAAAGCTTGGAAAGACATGCTGGTACCAGATCTGATAGGACTCCTATGGCAAGAACTCAAAAATTCTGAACATATCCAGCATATTCACTTCTAGTTGACATTCAATGTAAAAATTGATTTAGGATGACAACTTACACATTGTTACACTGCCGTGTCCAGACAGATCTTAAATCCAAGATTCCCAAAGAAGAAAATTATGTAATCAGGTTCCCGTAGTAAATTATTTCTGACTTTCTAATACTTACTATCCTAGAAAATTACAAGGAATGGAGGAGCTGGGGAAGATGCTGCCCTAAGAAGATGAAGAAAAAATATGTATTTTTTAATGAAATCACTAAGAAAGTCATAAAGACAAATATCAATGCAACAAATTTAACAAATTCACCTAATCTTAAACTATTAGATCACAGGATTGGTGTAGAATAATTGGAGAAGTCCTTGAAGTCTAAAAAGAGTAAGATTAAATAAAAAAAATTAATTTACCTATAAAGTTATGGAACTTCCCATTACAAAAAGTGATATTGAAAGAAGATGTAAAAAGCTTAAGAAAAATTTTACCTAAAGTCTTCAAAGATTTGAAAGGCTGTCAGGTAGTGGGCAACAGGTATAGAATGAGGGAAGTGTCATCACTGTTCCCTCTGGACAAATGCCCAAAGTCTA
The DNA here is from genome assembly GCF_048593235.1 of Sminthopsis crassicaudata. Lineage (NCBI taxonomy): Eukaryota > Metazoa > Chordata > Mammalia > Dasyuromorphia > Dasyuridae > Sminthopsis > Sminthopsis crassicaudata. The sequence goes on along the minus strand of NC_133618.1, from coordinate 229,190,480 downwards.
TATTGCAGATTATGACACATTTTACTACTTCCTGGGATTTCTAAGCTTATGCTTTCCTCCACCTAGAATGTAATTTTTCTACTAAAGACATAAGCAATGTGGAGGAATACACAAAAGCCAGCTTAAAGGACTAGCAAGAACCGACTCTTAAATTCTCAGAATGAGCATTTATATTTTTGAAATCTGCAAACACTACAAAGCAGGGTTTGCTTTATTTTGTTAATTATCTAATTTTTTTAAAGTATTGGAGAAAATACTAATAATAGAAAAGGGCATTATGCATTCATTCCTATTCCTCCCCTCCCCAGAACTGGTTGATAAATATTTATCAGTTTACCCCTGCCAATGTGTCAGTTTGCTCTGATTAAAAGAAGAGGAGAGAGAGAAAAAGAGTGTGTGTGTGTGTGTGTGTGTGTGTGTGTGTGTGTGTGTGTTGAAGGGTAGGGATTATTGAAAAGTGATAGTGATATCTTTATAAAAAGCATAATTAAAACATTTTTTAAATTATTGCTGAAGAAGCAAGAAATATGGCCAGAGGGGAAAAAAAATCATTGTTCTCCTTGTAGCCAAACAGGGTTGGGTTTGCAGATATCCTGGATGATATCTTAACAGCAGCACGAGCTTGGAGGGAAGAGGAAGCAGACACCAACCCATGACATCTGCCGCATTTCTTCTCCTTACCCAATGCTCCTCTCCTGAAACCCTGGTGGTTTGGGAAGATGATGGAAGAAGAAATGGAGACTGTAATTTGTAAGCTTAAGAACAATAAGGCCTGGACTAGACAATGACTGCAGTGCTGCTGCTTAGTTACAGAGGCGACCAGATCTGCTGCCAAATCCATGACATTTTCCCTGCAATTTGGCAGGAGTGGAGGGTCCCAGGTGACTGGAAATCCAGGATCATTATAATACTCAGCAAAGTCAATTTCCCCGGATACACTGATTATTAATAGCTTGATGCCCTGTTGGAAAGCACCAAGCACTGTCACACTTACATACTTAAAGGAAACTGCTAGTAAAAAGCAGTGACATAGCAGGATGGTCATTGCAATGGAAGCCCCAGGAGCTGGATCTAGATTCTAGCTTTGTTATTTAATTATATGTGAAAGCTTGATCAAAATGCTTCTTGTTCATGGCTCTCACCTGTAAAATGTTGACCTCTAAGATGCCTTCCAAATATGGATCTAAAATATTCTTGTGATCATGGAAAAAAAATCACTGAATATCAAAGTTAGAGGTATTCTAGTACATAAATGCTGACTGACTGGTCATCTGGTCCAAGCTATCCTGGAAAAGGAAGCCATTTCCACCATAATCCACCCAACCACAGGTCATCCAGCCTCTGCTTGAAGCCCTCTAATGAGGTTTTTCCTATGATCATCTGAGCTATACAATCAATAAGCAGGTTTATCTGAGCTATACAATCAACAAGCAGGTTTAGAGTGGGAATAGAAGTGGAAAGAAAGAGAAAGCCTTGAGGGAAATGGGGAGAAATAGTCTATAATATTACAACTGGAAAAGGCTCAAAAACTTCACTTTCTGTTCTTTTGACTTCTGTATGACTATGGAAATTAAAAAAAAAACTCTTTGCTGATTCCTTCCCTGGACACTTGTCTTCCTCCTTGCAAATTTCCTCTTTTCAAATTCTATCATTCTATATTGGATTTAACATATATAGGACTACTTGTCATCTAAGGGAATAGGTGGGGAAAGGAGAGGAAACTGGAACACAACGTTTTGCAAGGGTTAATGTTGAAGAACTATTCATATGCATGTTTTGAAAAATAAAATAAAATTCTATGATTCTTTTTTTATTTTTATAATTATAACATTTTCTTTGATAGTACATATGCATAGGTAATTTTTTTTTTTACAACATTATCCCTTGTACTCCCTTCTGTTCCGTGTTTTTCCCCTCCTTCCCTCCACCCCTCCCCTAGATGGCAGGCATTCCCATACATATTAAATATCTTATAGTATATCCTAGGTACAATGTATATGTGCAGAACCAAATTTTTTTGTTGTTGTTGTTGCAAAGGAAGGATTGTATTCTCAAGGTAAAAATAATCTGGGAAGAGAAGCAAAACAAAACAAAACAAAACAATGCTCACAGTTTACACTCATTTCCCAAAATTCTATGATTCTATAACAGGTATTCAATCACATACTCATAGCCAAGAATTCCTTGGTTCTGAAAAAGCATATGCTATTTTATATTACTGTGGTGGCCACTGGTCTTTGTGAAAAGAATTCAGGGATTGCTCAGCACCCGTTAGATTAAAGGAAGAAAGTGTGGGTGTTGTAGACAACCACATAGTTAAATAGATTATTTAGAGACTGCTCACATAAGTTTCATGGCTCTGTTCATCCATGAAACCAGCTGGAATTGGACTGCTCCTAATAATAATCTTAAAACAGTTCTGAGCATGTCACTCCCCTACTCAAGAAGTTCTAGTGGTTACCAATTGTGTCAAAAGAACAATTACTTTTGTTTGTCATTTCAATTAAGCTTCACAATCTGGCTCAGTATACCTTCCCAAGTTTACTGAACTTTATTCCCTTTCATGCCCCCTACCTTACAATTAAACTGGCCAACTTGCTATTCCCTGTACATGATATTCTACCTTCTGTTTCCACTCCTTTACACAGACTGTCCCACCTTCCTTCATGCTTCCCCCCAACTCCCTACTAAAATGCCAGCACTAACTCCTCGAATCCCTAATTCTTTGTAGTATCACAAGTTATATCTGGAACTATTCTCTCCAGCTACTAGCACCTCCCCATCCCTGAAATCCCCATCTTTTTACATATTTTGCACTTGCTTATCTGTGTACACGTGGTAGCTCCTCATTAAATATAAGATCTCTGAGCATGGGAACTATTTCCCTATTTTGTCTTTATATTCTCAAATTGAAGCAAAGTATCTGGTATGTCGCAGAGGCTTAATAAATGCTTGTTGAATGAAGGAATAAAGTAGATGCTGCTACAATGGTAGCAGCATCATATTCTGGTGCATAAGAATGAGCAGAGTCACTCACCAACAGGCATGTAGCTATCTATCAGGTGCTGCTTAATGAGCAGAAAGAAGGTCACTCCAAAGAGCCAGCTGATCAGCAATCCCTGAGGGAGAGGTCAAGTCTGCTGATGTATGTGAGTATCAATTAGTGTCACAGAGAAGGCCCAGAAACTTAGCACTGACAGGAGATGACAAGTGGTCGAGATGCTCATGACAAGGGCTCCACTTCTCTTTAAAGCAGAAACCATAGCTAAGAGCATCAGCCGGGAAACCCAAGGGCAGTACGGAGCCCAGAAACACCATCATGCCTTCTTGCTTAGAAGGTAATGATGCCTGGGGAGTTTCTCTGTAGTTTAAAAAGAGATCAAATGTATCCCACCAAGGACGCCTCAGGCCAGATACGGGAGCTTCTGATTCTGGATCAACATTTGATTTTACTCACGCTCTTGGCAGTTCCTTCCTTAGCAGTGAGGCTGGGTGTCAACCTCCAACATAAAGAGTGAACTGGGTACTACCAGAGAACAAATACTCATCCTCAGGGGGATATGGACAGAAAGTAGGGTGGCTAGGTAAAAAATAGAAATGATAAAAACAAACAAAAAAAAAAAACCTAATCTGAATTTGAAAGGGCTTGGTAGCCACTTTGCCCAACCCATACATGAAAGGAATTCCTATTTAGAGGCAGATGGGGAGACATTGGTTCCAGTACTGGATCTGGACCTGGAAAGACTGGAATTCAAATTCAGCCTCAGGCATGTACCAGCTCTGTGGGACCCTGGGATACAAGTCCTTCATCTGACCTCCATCTGCCTCAGTTTCTTCAACTATAAAATGGGGATAATGATGGCGCCTACTTTGCAGAGTTGTTCTAAGGATAAAATGAGAGAACACTTATAAAAAGTGCTTAGCATAGGCCTGTGTATATATTAGGAGTTAAATAAATGCTCTTTCCCTTTCCTTCTCTGACATGTAGTCATCCAGCTTCTGCTAAAAGGAGACACCCATTCCCTTCTTTGACATCTTATTCCACATTTGGTTAGCCCTAATTATTAGGAAGTTTTTTCCGTGATTTTGACAGTTTATTCCTTGGTAACTTCCACTCATTATTCCTAATTCTGCTCTCTAAAGCTAAATGACAGAAGCCTAGTCCCTCTTTGACATAACATATGTTCAAAACTTGAAGACATCCATCATATTCCCTCTCCCCTTGAATTTTCTCTCATCCAGGCCAAAAAGATTGCCTACTTTTTCTGAGCAAACTTAATCTGACACGTATTCAAAGCTTGTTATTGTTTCAAAGATCATAGATATTAAAAGAGAGGCACTCTGATGGACAGAAGGTTACAAGGCCCAGGAAGAAGTGGGCAAATCAACTACTCTCTCACTGCTCTGGACAACTCTCTGAGACAGGAATTTTCCAAGGACTCAATGTTGGTTAAAGAAGAGAAAATTTAGACATTGGGAGTTCCCTATACCAAATGACATCTTGGGTCCAGACCCTTACTAGACTGGGAATCCAGGTCACATCAAAGTGTACCCCGAGTCTCTTCTGCACTGCTGTCTTTGCCTCACACCAATCAGCTGGGTTCTCTTCATAATGCATTATCTTTATCATATCACTCACGCAAGGCTTAGGGTCACAGCCAGGTAGCTGTTTGGTCATTTTTCAGTCATGTCTGACTCTTCATGACCCATTTGGGGTTTTCTTGGTAGAGATACTGCAGTGATTTGTCATTTCCTTCTCTGGTTCATTTTATAGATGAGGAAACTGAAGCAAACAGGATAAAGTGACTTTCCCAAGGTTATACAGCTGCTAATGTCTGAAGCCAGATTTGACCAGTCAGATCTTCCTGACTCCAGGCCCCGAGCTCTATCCACTCCAACACCTATCTGTTTTTAGTAGGCCTTAATAGATGTCTGTTCGTTTGACTAATAGATTAATGAACAAGTGAATGAATGAATGAATCAATGGATTAATTAGCAAGTAAATTAATAACTACAAATTAATTTACAAGCATTTTATTAAGTACTTCTTATGCACCAGGCTCTGTGCTAAGCATACTTAAAAGTAGTACCTCATTTTACCCGTACAACAATCCTAGGAAGTAGCCAAAAAGCCAGTCATTCAAACTGCAGCAAATTCCTAGTTATTGGAGTCCTAATTAAGAGAAGGGAAAGAAAAAGATGACCTTTCACACCACTTCAGAGGAAGTAGAAAGCTAAGTTGCAGAATGACAAGAAGGGTGTAAAAGTCACTTGGATATGGGGAGAGGGGAAGTCACTGTGGTATATTACAATGAAGTCACACAATACATTTAATGTACACAAATCCAACTGTATGTGCTTGGCAGGAAAAAAGAAAAGTGGGGGAGGGGTGTCAAGAGTGAATGGGGGAGAGAGAGACAGAAACAGAAGAGAGAAACTTAGAAAGACACAGAGAGAATAACAGAGACAGAGACACAGAAAGATGGAGAGAGAGGAACAGAGACAGACAAACTTAGAGACGGGGGGAGGGGAGAGAGAGACAGAGAGAGAGAGAGCGAGACAGAAACAGAGAGAGACAGACAGAAACTGAGAGAGGCAGAGAGACAGAGAGACAGAGAGAGAGACAGAGCGAGACAGAGAGAGAGAGACAGAGACAGAAACTCAGAGACGCAGAGAGACAGAGAGAGAGAGAAAAGAGAGAGATAAAAAGAGACAGAGAGAGAGAAAGAGATAAGAGAGAGACAAACAGAATAATAGGTCAAGGATGTGAAACTCAAATAGAAGTGGGGGTATATATAAGGATCTCTGAAAGCTACATATTGACTTAAGTATTATTATCTGTCATTCTATTGCTACCTATTTTGTTAAATATTTCCCAATTACATTTTAATCTGGTTCTGGCTGCTGGCTTCACCCCTGAGGTCATTCTACCTGGCATTCCCCTCAGTTAAACATATGCTTCAGAGTGGGCATGAGATGGAAGACGTAGATGGGCTGAGTCCTCAGCCCCTTCCAGTCCCCACATCCCTCTCGTGGTGGGAGCACCTCACTGCCGCTGAATCTCTCATGGACAGACAACTTGCTCTTTCCCCTGAGGCCGCAGGAAGCTAACCAGAGGGATGGCCCTGGCTGACCTTCCTAGAGCTCCAGTCACCAGAAAGACCCTCCTGGGCTTCCCCTTGGATCCTCTCTTGCCTCATGATAAAGCAGAAAGAAGAAATATTATGCAGTCAACCTCTAATATAATCACCCTTATGTGTGCAGCCCTTTCAAGATTAGTTTCCCTCTAATTATCAGTTTTGCTGGCAACTAAAATCTTTACCTATCTCTGTTTTCTTCTTTTAGAGTCTGGTTCAAAGCGTCTCTCTCCTGACATGCAGCTTAGCTGGGGGTAGTGAAAAATAACATTTTTATTTAATTGTCTCCATAGTAACCACCTCTAATCCATCTGCTCTCTGACACAGATTTCCTTTTCTTAAAAAGAGCCTACTCCTTTTCTAGCTACACCTGTTTAAAGATGCCGTACTGTAGTATACAGGTGTTTTTGGGGAAATTTCAAAGGTTTCATACTGACTTTTAAACCTAAACACAAGAAAGATGCGATTTCCCAATAGTCTGTGGCGGCCCCTGAACTTACACCAGACAAAAACTCTACCTAAGAAATTCTCCATCTCTCTGGGCAGGTTACCACCAACCAGGGACGTGCTAGTGCCTGCTCAAATGGGCTCAGATAAGCCAACTGTTTAATTAAGGCCCTTCACACTTTGGAAACCTAGGGCTTGGTTTGCCATTTTGTTGATTATCTTAGCTGTAAGAGAGTGACAAACAAAATGTTAAGAAGGCAGAATAAAATTAAAAGTGTGTCATCCTGCATTTTTGGTGAGCCAGTTGTTAAATATATACCGACACCTCCCTCCACTTACTGAAATTAGCTGAAGCCCCCCCACCCCTCCCATCAAATCAGGCCCCAATCTGAAATGGCTTTGCTCTCCTGACAGCTCTTAGCAATAAAACTCCCTTCCCTCCCCTGCTCTGTTCAAGACCTAATTAAGCAGAACCTCAGGGAGAAAATGAAAAACCTGTCACATCTGAGCTTATCTTCCTGGAAAAGAAAAACACCCAGTTGCTGACTGAATCAAAATATATATTTTTTTCTTTTTCCATTCCTAAAGAAACCCCAAAGTCCAAGTAAAAGCCAGAGAAAGGAGCCCACAGGTAATCAAGCTTCCAGCCATGCTGCAGCAATTTCAGGGAATTACCCCAAACTGGCGACATATTAAACAAAAGTCAATAGGAAAGGAGGAGGAAGGTTGCTGTTTTGTCTTATCATTCCTCAGCTGATGCGCTCTCCTATGAGCATCTCCTCTGTTGCAGGTGGCGCTGCTCTTCACCAAGACCAACGTTCCACAGACCCTTTTCCAGTCTCCATTTCACATTACTTGATATTCAATTCCCCACCTCCAAGCCTTTGCTCAGGCTGTCTCCCAAACCTGGAATTCACTCCATCTTACACAACAGAGGCACTTAATAAATAATTACTGAGTTGAACTGAACTAAAAGCTTTCCTTTAGATGGGCCTTGCCCAAGATCCTAAGATTATGAAGGTGTAAGGATATATTCTAAATCATATTTTATGAGAAAAGGGAAGCCCAGCTCTGCTGTTACTGTTCAACTCCTCATGGCTCTATAGGGGCTCTTCTTTGCAAAGATACTGAAGTGGTTTGTTATTTCCTCCTCTAGTTGCATTAAGGCAAAAAGGCTGCTGTTGTCTGTCCTTCGTTCTCAGAGAGCACATGAAATCAGGGAGGAGGTGCCATGACATACAAGTGAATTGGATTTAAGTGAGGGAGGCTGTGCAAGGTCACCTGCCTCCTTTTCTCCTCTGGAGCCATGATTCCATGGTCAGATATAGATCAGGATGACTGGAGATGGTCCTGGATGTAATGGGAAACATTGGCCTTTTTAAACTAAAGGTCAAGTGCCTTGCCCAGGGCCACACAGCTAGTAAGGGTCTGAGGTCACATTCGAACTCAGATCTTCCTGATTTAAGGCTCAGTGCTCTATCCACTGAGCCATTGAGCTGCCTCCTCCAGCTTCGCTACAATAGCCTTTGTTAAAATGGGGCACAGAGACAAGGCTAGTAAATTGATTCCTTCAGTCACGAGCACAGCCAAAGATTACAGCCACAAGAAATCCTGGGGTGGGCCGTGTCATTGTAGGTTAGGAGCTGGAGACCTCAGAGGCAGGTTACTTAATTGAAATGACCAAGTGTCCAAAGTCACTGAGGGCACTGAGGCCCAGGAAGGTGACTCAGTTGGAAGGATTTAGCCTCCATCCAGCACACAATCTGCTTGCTATGTTACATTGCCTCTCATGTGTATGATAAAAAGGTTGGATTCCAGGACCTTGGATATCCCTCCATCCAAGTATTTAGTAACTCAATAATCCCATATTTTGCCAAAGATGAGTTCAAATTCTCTCCGGCTGCAACACTTCAAATCACCTGGAACCTGCTAGAGATCTCAGGCCTGCATCATGCAAGAAGAAAACTGACATGTCCTGGGGGAGAAGGGGTGGTCATTCCCGTCACAGACCCTTGGAGCACTGGAAGCAAAATACCAGGCCCTTCACCAAGATCCTCTCCCAAGCAATCTGCATTCAGGTCCATGCCTCTCGGTCTCAGCATGGTTCTCTGGGAGCCTCTTCCCTCACCATTCAGCTAGGGAAATAGTACCACACTCTAAACTGAAGCAACTGGGACATCGTATTTATGGAAGCTGTCTGGTACCAAAATTAAATCCTCCTGCATAAGCTCATATTTGGGTGCTGGTGCTAATTATGTCTGCCCCTTCCAGGGACCAAAGTAGACTCCGATAAAGCTAGTGAACTTAGATGAAGGGTTAATTCCTAAAGCCCCTTGAACACTGTGTATGACCACTTACAGCAGGCCCACAAAGCACTTTGATGAAGTCAGAAACAATCTGCTCTGTTCCAGGATCCCTCATGTCTGACACTACCTCATTAGCAAGGTCATCAGTAAAAAAGTAAAAAAGACTTCAGGCAAGAAAACTGCCACCAATGGAGACTGACCACTTTTCCAAAATTTACAGTCTCAGAGAATTGGCTTGGGGGGAGATGACTTAGCCAGGGCCACATAGCTAATATGTGACAGGGGCAAAACTGAAACTTCCAGAGCCTGTTCTCTACCCCCAGCCCCATGGTCTGTGTGGATGTGGGGGAGGTTGTCTCTGTCTCTCTTTATCTCTGTTTTTCTCCCCACAGAGTCACTCGGCAGCAGACAAAGGCTCACACAGGATGGTTTTCTATCAGATCTTCAATTGACCCCTAGACTGCCTGGACCCTGAAGATGGTATTTATGATCTAGGGACCAAAAAGCAAGCAGCCTACAGAACACTAATAAGAAAAATACATGGAATTAACCAGAATCCCTGCTCATCTCAAAACCTTATTCTAACCCTTTGATCCAAACTCCATCCCTATCAAAAATTCATAATTCTTGGTAAAGAAGCAAGAGAATTTGAAGAGAATAAGGTCTTATCTGGAAACCTTTTGTTTAGCCCAAAGTAGAGAGCGTGGGAATAATATGCAGGGGTATGAATAATCCTTAATGAAGGGAGCATTCTATAGAATAAAGAATTGACTAGAAGCAGTCTCAGTATGCTAAGGTATCAATTCGTACAAACATTCAGAAGAATGACACCATGCTTCCTCATCAGTTGATCCATTCAATTTTGGGACTCACTGTTCTAATTAGTGAGCAAGTTAGTGAAAATTCACCTAACCCACCGTATCCAGCATCTCCAGAGTTTACAATTCCTCCAGTCATCATCTAGAACATTTGGACCTAACCAGCAGAAGCATCTTGCTGCCTGCTCAGCCACCATGCACATACTGCTCATTCACACCACCATGTTCCACTTCCTACCTTTTGTTCTGGCCAGTGAATAAACAAATAAATGGTTACTCAAAAGATAACAATCTAAGCCCCATGGCTAAGTTCACTAACCCTGTGACTGCCTAGATTAACAGTTCTATTCTATTGTGTGCATCATGAACCTACTAAACAGTCTAGTGAAAGCTATAGATCCTTTCTCACAATATTTTTAAATGCATAAAATAAAATGCATAAGATTAAAAAGGAAATAAGTTCTGCTGAAATATAATTATCAAAATATTTTAAAATAAGTACAGAGATTCCAGGTTAAGACCTTTCCTGGCTACTATATGTTGGGATTCCCCAATTAAAATGAAAGCTTGTTGAAGGCTGATACATGTAGGAGCTTAATAAATGCTTGCTGATTAACTGAATGAGTGAATTAGATGGGTGAGGAGGTCTCCTCTGGGTGAACCTAGATAAAAACCTATTCCTAGCACCACCTCTGACCCTTCTGGATATTTTTTGACTGATCTTAGAGTATTCTAACCCATGAATAACTTTCCCTCACTAGATAAAGAGAAATTATTAGGAAAATAGTTCATACACTTCTTCAGTCATCCCCACCCCATATAAAGGACAAGATGTCCTGGTATCCAAAGGATCAAGGCTTCAAACTCTATCAATGTGTGTGTGTGTGTGTGTGTGTGTGTGTGTGTGTGTGTGTATACATATATATATATATATATATAAAGGACAAGATGTCCTGGTATCTAAAGGATCAAGGCTTCAAACTCTATCAATGTGTGTGTGTGTGTGTGTGTGTGTGTGTGTGTGTATATATATATACACACACATACACCTTCATCTTCTCTTCCAAAGGGTCAAGTTCATTCCTAAGCAGGAATTGAATCATTTGAATTCTGTATCATTTATAAGTCGTTAACCATTTGATATCCCCTCCCCCACAGAGTCCTGGTGCCTTTTCCATCAGCCCTTTGACACTCTCTCCCCCAGTGATTCCAAGTCCTTCTTCCTCCAGCCCCCAGTGGGGGTCCAGTGTTTCCCCCCAAAGGCCCTACCTCTTGCAGAGAGCTTCTTGGTATTGATGATCTTAGCTGCATACTCATGTCCAGTGCAAAGTTTGACACAGCGTCGTACAACTGAGAAAGCCCCCCTAGGAAAGAAAGGGGGGAGGGGGAAAGGAGGAGGGGGAGGAAAAGGAAGGAGGGAGAAAAAGAAACAGAAAGTAGGTTAATCTATCATTAAACGATACTCAGATCTGCCTCAGCACCCCATGGCACCCCTCAATGTTAAGTCAGTTTTGACTAGAGCCAAAGAACAGAGTCTAGCCAGTGGAGGAGACCAAAGAATCGGGAGGATTTTGCACAAGGAATATAAATGCATCAAAGGAAAAGAAAAGTGCCCTCCCAGCAGTGTAGAATTCAGGCCCTGCCCTAACTATAACCCCCACGAACCTGACACACCCAGAATGCCTCTGCTTCTCCAAAAGCCCTGGTTATTTACTAGCTAGACAACAAAAATTTACTAATGACCCGCCATGTGTCCAATAGCATCAGGAATACAGAAGCACAACACACACAAACCTGCCCCATTGAAAAGATTATTCAACCTAATGGAAAAAGCATCAGATGAGGAGTTAAGAGGCCAGGCTCAAAGTATATTCTGGTACCATTTATGAGAAGTCACCAAGCTTCTTGGGCCATCACTTTCCCCACTGTGTAAAATCAAGGGATGAATTAGCTAACCTCTAAGGTCCCTTAGAACTCTGACATTCCATGACACACACACACACACTCTCTCTCTCTCTCTCTCTCTCTCTCTCTCTCTCTCTCTCTCTCTCTCTCTCTCTCTCTCTCTCTCTCTCTCACACACACACACACACACACACACACAATAACCAATATAAAACATCATATAACTGTTGGATTGTGTATTGTAGTTTTTTACTAGAGTAACAGATTGACATAGAAGACAGAATGCTAGATCTGCAGTAAGGAAGATCAGGGTTCAAATCTCAGATCTACTTTATTCATGGGCAAAATCAGGGAAAAAATAAATACAGGGTTGTTGTGAAGGTCAAATGAGAATTTTCTTTATCTTTTATTACCTGGCTATTATCATGTAAGAGAGCTTAAAGGAAAGTCAGTGAGGGCTAGAATAGTCAGAATAGCTTTTTAGAGAGAAGACAGCACTTTTTGAAACAAAAGGGATTAGGCATAGGTGAGATACTTGGAAGCCCCAAGTTAGACTTCTAACCATCCTGAAATTTCACTTTAAAAAATGTCTGCATCCTAACTGGAACTAGGGCAGGGAGAAGGGACAGTGGGCAGAGCACTGGGCTTGGAATCAGAAAGAGTCTTCTTCCTGATCTCAAATTTAGCCCTATACTTCCTAGCTGTGTGACCCTGGGTAATTCACTTCACCCTGTTTGCTCCAGTTTTTTCATCTGTAAACCACTCCAGCATCTTTGCAAAGAAAACCCCAAATGAGGCCCTGAAGAGACACAACTAAAACAGCTTAGTAACAACAACAAAATAACTGGGACAACTGAAGAAAAGAAAAGCATTAACAAGAAGTTTGGCTCCCTTCTACAAAGTATTCCCAAATTCCCCTATTCTCACTTTAAAGTTCTGAAGTTCCCACAATGATTTTTCCTCATTCCATTTTGAATTCTGCCAATGTTGATCGAGAATTGTAATCAATACAAATCAGTAAATATTATTAAGCATCTGTTACATGCTGGTTATGCAAAGACATCTACCCCCCCTCAAAAAAACAAAAAACAAACTAAGAGCCAATCCCTGCCTCAAGGAGCTTACATTCTTGAAGAGGAAGGGAGATACAGCATGGCAGCCGTAAAGGCCATAAAGCAATCAATCAGCAAGTCCTACTATGTAGTCAGCCCTTTACTAGACAATGGACATAGGAAAATGAAACAATTTCTACCCTCAAAAATCTTATGTTCTCCGTATACAGCATCTGATGGACTTGTCTGTTTTTAACAATGAGGTAATTCAGGCCAATTCCAAAAGACTTGTGATGGAGAGAAATGGATGGACATCTGCATCCAAAAAAGAGGATGGTAGGGACTGAATGTAGATCACAACTTAGTATTTTCACTTTTTTGTTATTGTTTGCTTCATTTTTTTCTAATTTTTTTCCTTTTTTGATCTGATTTTTCTTGTGGAAATTTATATAGAAGAATTGTATATGTTTAACATACAGGATTACTTGCTAATGAGGGGGTGGGGAGAAAGGAGGGAGAAAAATTTGAAACACAATGTTTTGCAGGGGTGAATATTGAAAATTATCTTTGCATATATTTTGAAAATTAAAAAGCTGTTATTTAAAAAAAAGAAACGTTCTCTTGGTAGAGGGCATGGGGAGGGGTAACATGAGGAACAAAGAGACATCATTAACAATCTAGAGAAAAGCCAAGACTTTTCAACAAGAGATAGCACTTGAGTTGAGCCTTGAAGACAGAGGAAGGAGAAGAGGAAAAACATTCCAGGAGGAATGGGGAGAAGGTTGGGCACAGAGGTTGTAAAGTCAGATTATTTTGGTAAGAAGGGAAATAATGTGCTATGAACTTTGCTGAAACAAGACCAGGAAGGGTTTTATACCTCAAACCCAAAACTTCTATTTTAGAGGTAAAAGGAAGTCACTCCAGGTTTTTATATGGCGGAATGACAATTCCATAAAGAACCTTGTCTTTCTAAGATTAGGATTAAAGCCAGGTAACTGCTTTATAAAGACAATCCCCCCCTTTAACCCTAGGATAGGTAGGACTGAAGAGGAAGTGGTCACAGGTCAAGACCTCAACCTGGCAGATCCTAAATTGCCTTCTGAACCTTAGATTTTATCTAAGTAGATTCTAAGATTATAGAAACCTAAGAACTGTATTCAAACAAACATATTCAAACTAGTGTGTCCAAGAGAAAGTAAAAAAAAAAACATTCTGAGCCTCAATTTTCTCAACTGTAAAAATGAGGATAATAATATTGGTAGTCACCCTTTGATCCAGCAGTGTCACTATTGGATCTGTAGTCCAAAGAAATTATAAAAAAAAAAAAAAAAAAAGGAAAAGGACCCACATGTGCAAAAATGTTTGTAGCAGCTCTTTTTGTAGTGGAAAATAATCGGAAATTGAGTGGATGCCTATCAGTTGGGGAATGGCTGAATAAGTTATGATATATGAGTGTAATGGAATACTATTATTCTATAAGAAATGATAAACAGACTGATTTCAGAAAATCCTGAAAAAACTTACACGAAATGATGCTGAATGAAATGAACAGAATGAAAAAACAATAACAAGATTGTGTGATGATCAACTATGAAAGACTTAGTTCTTCTCAGCAATACAGTGATCTAAGACAATTCCAATAGACTTGGGATGGAAAATGCCATTACACATTCAGAGAAAGAACTATGGAGGCTGAATGTGGATCAAAGTATAGTAGTTTCATTTTTTGTTATTGTTGTTTGCTTTTTCTTTCTCATGTTTTTCCCCTTTTGTTCCGGTTTTTTTTGCACAATATGACTAATTTGGAAATATGTTTAAAATTATTGTACATGTATAACCTATATTGCTTGCTGTCTTGGGGAGGAAGGACATAAAGGAGGGAAGGAGAAAAAATTGGGAACTTGAAATCTTACAAAAATTAATGTTGAAAACTATCTTTACATATATTTGGAAAAATTGAGGGGGGGAAACAAAAATAAAATCATTAATACTCATGTATTAATGTAATGTATGTAATGTAAATTAGAGAAGTAAGCAATGAGTAGGATAGGACAAAGTGGGGAAGGTGGTGATTATCTTAAGTCACTGCTCCAACAGCCAAATTCAGTCAGTCAATAAGTATTTAAAGGAACCTAGAGTTCATCTAGAAAGATAACTTCATTTTATAGATATAGGAAATTGAGACCCAGAGGGGTAAAGTGACTCAACTAAAGTCACATGAGTTAAGTTCCCAGATTCCACCACCTGCTGGTTATAGGTCCCTTTTTTCATCCTCAGTCAAAATGAGGGGGTTGGACTCAGAGTCCTTTTCAGCTCTAAATTAGTAAATCATTCCATCTCCAATCTGAGATACTATGGATTAAGCCTGGTCCAAATGTTGCAAACAGTCACTAGAGGGCAGACAAAAGCCAGGGCAGATGGACAATCAGCTGCACATTCTGAGGAGAACCAAGGATTCCAGGTTAGAACAGAAGGATACTTTAGGGACACAATCATAAAAGATGAGGCAAAGACAGAACTCCATAGAACAGGGCTGGGGGACCACCAGAAAATATCAAAGTAAATAAATAGAAAAGCAGTACCCACCACAAGAGAACACAGTCAGGAGGTAGAAGACCCAATTCAATTACATTCAACACTTATTAGGCAGCTACTATGTACAAGTTGAGACTACTAAACTGAAAATGTTAGCGTTTCTGTCCTCATGAAATTTGCAACTAAACTGATGAGAAAAGAATTTGGAAAAATAAGTTTAATTCAAGGTAGGGTGTGATTTGGAATGAAGGAGAGGTTCAAAGTGAACTAGGAAATTTTGAGGAAAGAAAGATCACTTTTAGTTTGGGGACAAATTCCAGGGAGAAGATAAATAAAAGTTTACGGGGGGAGGAGACACCCAAGTTAAGTCTTAAAGAGGAAGGTAGATGGAAGGAAGGGAGGAAGGGAGGGAGGGAGGGAGGGAACAAAGAAAGGAAGGAGGGAGGGAAGGAGGAAAGGAAGGAGGGAGGGAAGGAGGAAGGAAGGAGGAAAGGAAGGAAGGGAGGAAGGGAGGGAGGGAGGAAAGGAAGGAAGGGAGGAAGGGAGGGAGGGAGGAAAGGAAGGAAGGGAGGAAGGGAGGGAGGAAAGAAAGGAAGAGAGGAAAGGAGGGAAGAAGGAAGGGAAGGAGAGAGGAAGGAGGGAGGGAGGAAGAAGGGAGGGAGGCAAGGGAGAGAGGGAGGGAGGGAGGGAGGAAGGAAGAAAAGAGGGAGGGAGGGATGGAGGGAGAGAAGGAGGGAGGAAGGAAGGAGGAAAAGAAGAAGGAAAAGGAGGAAGGGAAGGAGGAAAGGAAGGAAGGGAGGAAGGAGGAGGGAAAGAAAGGGGAAGAAAGGAAGGGAGGAAAGAAGGAAGGAAGGGAGGGAGGGAGGGAAGAAGAGAAGAAGGGAGGGAGGGAAAAAAGGAGGGAGGAAGAGAAGAAGGGAGGGAGGGAGGAAGGGAGGGAAGGAGGGAGGGAAGAAGGATGATGGAAAAACAAAGGATGTTAATACTAATTTATCTTAAAAATATAGGGTTGGGGAGAGAAAAAGCTGATTACAGGCAGAAGGTTTTAAATTTAAAGCACAAAGAACTAAGGGAGCAGTAAGGGGAAGAAGAAGAGACTCTGGATTAACCAGCTCCAGCCCAGGTGACGCTTTTATTATGAAAGAACAACAAGACATGGGGTCATGTAGTCTAGATTAGCCTAGAGTGAAGCACAGAACTGAATAGCCCTGAGTCGGATTCCTGTAAGCTGTCTACAGCACTAAGAACCTAACTGGAAATCCCCTCGGAGGCATGTGAAAGAGCACCTGTTGGCATCACTCTGTCCATCTGCCCATCTGTCTGTCTTTTCAGCCTCAGGCACTGACAGGCCCTGTCTGGGCCAATAACCAAAGACAGCTCATACGTAGCCAGCACATGACTCCTCACAAGCAGAGAAGGCTTAATCTGGAATGAACTCTGACCCACAAACTCCATTGGGCATCCTCTGGACCCCGAAAAATCAGCAGGAGAAGAGAGCTGGGCCTGCCTTCATCTGCTTAGAGTCTAACTAGGGGACAGAGATTGGGATACATGGAATAAGTCTAGTATGATGTAAGGGCTGGGAAATTTCCCCTACTGAAGGGAAATTCCCGTTGAGGGAAGGCAGGACAATTGTATTCGAGTATTTCCAAGACTGCTGTGCACAAAAAGGATTAGATTTGTTGCCTTTGGTTCTGGTTTGGCAGAAAACAAAACAAAACTCAGAAGATGATGAGTTCCCCCTCTGAGCTGGGACAGGAAGACCCCTGGTTGCAGGGATGTAGAGGGTTTCTAGTTCAGAAACTTGTTTGGACTCGGTGGCCTAGGAAGCTTCTTCCAATTATGATATAATCGCCAGGTTGGTAGTGCCAATTAAAAATCTACAGGAAGTCCCTGCTCCCTCCCCTGCCAAACATCTATGATATCATTAATAGCCAAATCTAATGGCTTTTTTTTTTTAGTCTTCCTTCTTGACTACTTAGCAGCACTTACAATGGAGACCACTTTTCTTCCCAATACCCTCTCCTCTCTGGATTTTTATGATATAATTTCTGTCTTGATTCTTGTCTCTTTTCCCGGACCATCATTTGAAGCATATCCTCATGCTGCTTAACTATGCTTAACATTACAGCCTTGTCCTGGGCCCTCTTGCCTCCTCTCTTCTCCCTATGTTCGTTCTCACCAGTCCCCTAGGATTTAACTATCCTCTCCATGCTATTGACTCCCAAATATATGTATTTAGAGCCCTAGTATTTTTTCTGAGTCCCAGTCTCACATAACCAAGTACTTATTTCAAATTGCATATCTCATAATCATGCCAAATTCAATATGTTGAAAATTGAACTCATTATCTTTCTCCCCACAACCCTTCCCTATTATTCACGGTCAAGGGTAGAAAGGTTTCAATTTCAGTGTCATTCTCCACCCCTCACTCACTCTTACTCATTACACCTATTCAATCAGTAATCAACTCATCTTTCTATTCCACAATACATCCCATATACATCTCTCTCTCTCTCTCTCTCTCTCTCTCTCTCTCTCTCTCTCTCTCTCTCTCTCTCTCTCTCTCTCTCTCTCTCTCTCTCTCTCTCTCTCTCTCCCACTTATACAACCATCACTTTGGTTGAATGACCCCATCCTTTCTCAGCTAGATTATTGCAATATCTTTTCACTTAGACTATCTGCCTCAAGTCTCTCCACATTACAATCCATTCTCCATAGAGCAGCCAAAGTGACTTTCCTGAAGTGGGGGTATCCCTCCATGCTCAATAAACTCCAGTGGCTGCTGATTATTTCCACAATCAAATATAAAGTCTTTCGTCAGCCATATACATTTCTTCACAACTTAGCTCCTTCTCTCTTCTCTACATACCCTCAGCTGACTGATGCCCATAATCACCTGGTTCCTATTCTTCACAAACGATCCTCCATCTCTCATTTATGTATCTTTTCCCTGGCTGCCCCACATGTGGAATGGGACAACTTCCCATCTGCCTTCAGAATCCCTAACTTCCTCCAGAATTCAGCTCACATGCCCTTACAGAAAGTCTTTCTTTCTTGGTTAGAGACTGAGTCAGCGGTTAGAGGCTTCTTCTCTTAAGTTATTTTCCATCTACTCTTTATGTATTTTCATGTATCTATTTGTCTGTGTCTTGTCTCCCCCATTAAAACATGAATTCCTTCAATACAGAAACTGTTTCTGTATGTCTTTCTCTTTCCTCAGCTTTGCTACCACCTCAATTGAGACCCATATAATCTCTTGCCTGGGCTATTGCAATAGCTTCCTAATTGGTTTACCCCGCTTCAAGTACCTTCCCATTCCAATCCATCTTCTACATGATAGTTACTGGAAAAGGAAATTTCGTTGAGGAGGTCATTTGAATTGAGCCTTGAAGGAAATAAGCATTCTAAGAAACAAGGATGAAGATTGCATTATAGAGTTGGGGAATGATTTATACAGATCACTGAGGTGGGAAATAGGATGTGGAACTCAGAGAGAGTTAGTTCTCTGTTGTGGTGGGAATGAAGAGGAAGGGAAGAAGAGTAGTATGAAACAAGGATGAAGAGGTGGGCTGGAGTCTGACTGTAGCACTACACAAATCCAGCTGCTGCTGCTGCTGCTGCTGCTTGGTAGGTGTGTGGAAGATGGATTACAGAAGAGAATAATCGGAATCAAAGGAGACTATTATAATATTCTGAGTGACAGGTGATAAAGGTGTGAACAAGGGTTATAGCCATGAGGAAGGAGAGAAGGGGATGGATACATGAGATCTTAGGAAAATAAAATTGACAATATTTAATTACACCTAGATACAGAATACGAGGGACAGGAAAGAGTCAAGGATGATTCTGATATTACAAACCCAGATACCTGGGAAGATGGTAGAAGTATGGATGTGGGGGTGGGGGTTTGGGTAGGAGGAGAGAGAGGGAACACTTATTTCATTTGTGTTCAGTTTGAGGTGCCAATGGGACATCATCTTGTAGGCAATTATTGAGGTGGACCTGGAGACTGATGTAGAAATAGATATCTGAGAGTCTTCTGCAAGGAGATGAAACTTAAATTCATAGGAACCAAGTGAAAAACCATAGAATGAGAAGAGAACAGGCCCCAGAACAGAATCCTGGCAGACCACTTTTACAGGTTGGGCGATGGGTAACTGAAAACAACAAAAGAGACTGAGAAGAAACTATCCTCCTGAGTTCAAGTCTGGCCTCAGACACTTACTAGCAACATGACCTTGGCCAAGTCACTTAATTTATTTCCTAAAGAACAAAATACTAACTCCTTATCTTGGCATTCACCCTTCACAGTCTGAATCTAATCTACATTTCCTTCCTTATTTCATGGTGACTCCTTTCCTATATTCTATATTTTAACTAACATAGACTACTCACTATTTCCTGATTTCATTCTAACTTCTCTAGCCTTATAACTTAGACCTTGCAGTTCTAAATCCATGATCTAAATCTATGATCTACAACACATGCAATTGTCCATTCCTAAAACAGATTCTTTCCCCAATCCCAAACTCCAACTCTTGACAGATTTTCTCTCCTGGCTTTAAAGATATGAAGCTTGGAAACTATTTAGTTATACATTTATAAATCCTCAACTTCTACAAAGAAGGCAAGATCTCTTTTTCAGGGCCAAACTTTAGCATTGCAATTATATAGTATTCAGGTTTTTGTTGCAATAATCATTATCATTCTATCCATATTTGTTGTCATGGTCTTTGGGTGGAAAGTTTGCTTGTTTTTACTTGTTTCATTTTGCATCCATTCATATAGATCTTTCCATGCTTATCTATATCCTCTATACAGCACACTGCTTCCATGTACCATTATTTCTCAACTCATCATGTATCCATTTCTCAAGCAATAGACATCAATTTTGTTTCAGCTTCTTCCTACTACAAAAAATACTGTTAGATATATCCTGATGAGAAGAGGAGACTTTAAAGAAGAGGAGACTTTAAAAGGACCTGATATCTGAATCCAAATCTTGAAAAGGCTATGATGTGAAAAGTAACTCCTTCAGTTTATCCTAGAGAATAGATCTAGGAGCAATGAACTTAAGTTGCAGAGGCTAAAATATACATTTTATATAAGGAGAAGTTTTCTAATCATACTGGACAATAGCAACAACAAAATACTAGTTTTCTGGTCATACCCATAAAATTAGTTGAACTATATAATATTTTTATATCAATATCAAATATGACTTCACATTTTGTCTCTTACCCAACTATGCTACAGGAATCAAATTTAGATTTTTAAAATCATCTTGGCCAAGCTAAACTATATTTACTTGACTCACCTATATATATATATATACTTGATGATATATATATATCTTGTATATATATATATACTTGATGATATATATATATACTTGACTCACATATATATATATATATATATAGCTGATATATTTAATTTCATTGCATAACCAATTGACCATCCTTTCTCTGTGTCTAGCAGTAATTAGCCAGTATGTTTGAATTCCTATTGACTTTGTACTACTTGTCTATTGTTGAGGTTACTGGAGAAAAGATGAGATACTCATCAGTCTGGGAAGAAATCCAAGAGTATGAACCCAAAAAATGAACTTCAAGTGACATGTTACATCCCATAATTTTATAATAAGATTGGAGATGCAGACACTTTTCTGATAATTTTCTGCCTTGTAGTTTCCTCCAAAAAAGGTTTTTGGTATCTTTCAAAAATATTTTCATTTCATGTACAAATCCTCCTTTTCAATGCATTGCATCTTAAAATGTATGTGTTAACAAAAAAAATTCATAATAAATTTATTGGGTTTGTTGTTAAAAATTTAAAAATAAAAAAATTATTTTCATGTTAAAAAAAAAAGATATAACCTGATGAAAGAGACTTGCTTTCTATCCTGATTTCCATGTAGTATGCCTAGCAGTAGTTTCTCTAGGTCAAAGAATATGGGCATTTTAACGGCTTTCTTCTCTTAGTTTAAAATTGTTTCCCAGAATAACTGGATCAATTTATGGTTCCACCAACAGTTTGTCAGTGTGCCTATCTTTCCACAACCCTTCCAACATTAACTATTCCTATATTTTATC
The DNA here is from genome assembly GCF_048593235.1 of Sminthopsis crassicaudata. Lineage (NCBI taxonomy): Eukaryota > Metazoa > Chordata > Mammalia > Dasyuromorphia > Dasyuridae > Sminthopsis > Sminthopsis crassicaudata. The sequence goes on along the minus strand of NC_133618.1, from coordinate 229,169,182 downwards.
ATCTTTGTCAAGTAATAGATGTGAAATGAAACCTCAGAGCTATTCTGATTTGCATTTCTCTTATTATTAATGTCTTGAAATAATCCCTTCTATAGTTGCTCTTCATGTAACTTGTAACTCTTCTTTGAGAAATCATTGGGCATATCTCAAGAACTATTTTTCATTTTGTCTTTGTATCCCTAGCACCTAGCACACTTGCCTTGCACATGGCATGCATTTATTAAACGGCTGTGGAATTGATTTGCATTATGGAGTGTTACATTCTTTTAAAATCCCCAAAGAATTAAGAGTCTGGTTCTGCATATGGTACTTCAAGATTCTGTGCTAGGGCATAAAAAAAAGTCATATGAAAGCCTAGAGATCTCCAGAACATAAACTTTCTGAGGAAAGAAAAATATATATTCACTCTGGGCACAACAGGGTGGCAGAAGACCTCTATGGTTAGCAGCAAGGAATACTCATTTTCCTTAAAAATATGGGAAAAAAAGGGAGTTTGACTACAATAATGTGAAAAGGAAACAACAGTAAAAGACAGCTGAACTCCAGAATAACTGAATGAAATTTTGGTTCCTCATCTCAGAGGAAAACTGAGGCCTAAAGTGTGCAGAATATTGACAATAATGTCCTATCTGGTTGCCCTACCCCTTGGTTCTTTGGGATATACTCTCCCTCCAAAAAGCCCTCCCTTGTTGGAGGAGATATGTAAATGGAAATGAAAAAAATAACAAAAGGTGCCAATAAACAAAGGAAGGGAAAAGAAGATAGGGAACAACCAATGTTTATCAACCAAAGACCAGGGAAAATAAATTGATTGGCCACTGACACGTTAGAATAACTCAAGAGAAACAATGAAACCTGCCAAAAATATAATGGAAACTGGTTGTGATAAAACTGGCAAAAGCCTAAATTATACAGGCTATTTGTCACAATGGCTAGCTCTTCCCCAGAGTTCCAAACCCCCTATGCACAACCACCAATGTCCACATGTACACCGTGACCTCCTCTGGTTGTATGTAATGGTGAAATGCCACTGTACCTTGGACCAGGGCCTGTGACTCAATGTTCCTCCCCCATCACTGACTACAGGAGGATTCCCCTAAGAAAAGACTAGCCCTCAGAAGCCTCCACCCCCAAAGCACTCAAAAGCACTTCATGGACTCAAAAATAGTATCCTAGGAACAGGCAGGAACTCAAAGACCCTATGGGCCCCTGACCTGGAATAAACATCCAGAATTCATACCATATTGGAAAAAAAAACAGGTCACCAGCAACTGTAGGAACAGTGTTCCTTGGGTAATGTGTTCTTTCTCCCAATAACCAAGAGGCACATTGTTCTGAAGAATCTCAGCACCCCAAGGTCACCAGAACCCAGCAGTGACAACACACCAACCAAATAATATATGAGACTTGTTCTATTCATTTTTTAATAGGTAGGCACAACCTGCTGGGCTCTCCCTATCATCAGCTCAGGTCAGGTGCATGGTCCTTCTTCCCTACACAGCTATGGCTGACAGTTGTGGTTGTGGGAATGGTCTACACATCTGCAGCATCCAGGTGCTCCGGGGTATCAGGTGCAGTCTCTGTGATTCACGAATATACTCAGCAACACTGATAACATTTCTAATGGTGCTCTTGTCATCTGGGAGCTGCTGGATCATTCCAGACCAGCCAGGTCTTGGTAATGTCCATCACAAGACAATTGTTGATCATCCCACAAATGAGGGTTAAGATGGCTGTTAATCTGCAGAGGAGCCTGTACAGAGTAACTGTGACAAGACACATCCTTGTGAAAAAAAAAAGTGACTATCAAATTTTTACTCTTTGGAAATATTCTCATTCGATGACATTCTTAAACTTTAGACCTCAGCAGCCATCTAGTCTAACACCTTTTTTATAAAAGAGGAGGAGACAGAAACCCAGAGAAGCTGTCATCCATCTGAAATCATGCAGATAATGAGCAACCAAGCTGGGATTTGAATCTGGGTCCTCTGGCTTCAACCCCAGGATTGTTCCCCACCATCACAAGCTTAGGAGCTTAGGGAGCAAGGCAATAACCATATTTTCAAAATCTAGGCACAGCAAAAAGAGCAGGCAGCATCTCAGCTATTCACCTATATGGGTCATTAGTAAGAGAGGTTCTAAGAAGCTGGGTAGTGAGTGGGTGTGAGGAAATAGAGCCAATGAAAGTACTTGCCTCTTAGGAGTCTGACACCACATAAGAGCAATGAGCTATATTTTAAGAGGACTTCAGTTCTAAAAGGACTTGGATAGCCCATTCCAATCATGAGGGATTTGGAAAATTAAATACTATCCATTTAAAAAGAAAACTCCTTTGTGGTTACCCAATCTCTAATGATATCAGCAATAATAACTGGCATTTCTATGTTGCTATAAGTACTTTTACTTATTTTTTTTTCATTTCAGCTTCATAACAGCCACATATGAGACAGTTATTATCACCCTCATTTTAAAGATGAGGAAACTGAGGCCCAGATTAATGAAGTGATTTACCAATGGTCACATGGCTAGTAAACTAAAGAATACACAGAATCATAAGAATATGTCCAATCCTCACTTCTTAACAGATAAGGAAGCTGAGGCACAGTGAACTTAACCAACTTACCCATGGTCATACAGTTAAGAGTGTGAGCCTAGAAATGAACTCACATATTTCTAATTCCTAAACCAACATTCCTTCCATTATACCACAATGTGCCTCCCTTTCTTCACCAAAAAAAAATTATATTTTATAAAAATTTAATTTAAATAAATAAAAATTTATTAAAAGTTTAAATAACTCTGCAGTTATTATCATCCTCATTTTATAAATGGCAAAATGAGGCTCAGGGAAGTGAAATGACTGATCCAGAGCAAAGTATTAATGAAGATCTTCCTTACTACAGATCTATCTCTGTAGCCACGACCTGTACATGGTCTCTCAATAACAATAAAACAGAACCAAAAGAGGAGGAGAAGAAGGTGAGAAAAGAAATCCATTTACCTCTATTAGCTAGACTAACCTGAAATCTAAAATTCTTTCCTTTCTCTAATCAGCTAGACGAACGAAGTGGTCCTCAAATTTTTTAAATAGGGGCCAGTTCATTGTCCCTCAGACTGTGGGAGGGCCGGACTATAGTAAAAACAAAAACTCACACTCTGTCTCCACCCCTCAGTTCATTTGCCACAACCCAGCGGGCCGCATCTGGCCCTCGGGCAGTACTTTGAGAACCCCTGAGCTAGAGGGAGGTGGCCCAGGGCCAACATGAGTCCTCAGGCTTTCTCACCATACCTGGCATCTGCTTGACCCCACAGGGAGTACAATGACCTCTGCTCAGGCTTCACAACTGCTGCCCAGTCAGGCTCCTGAGAGTTTTGAGACAAGCCCTGTGAAGCTGGTGGCTTTTGTTGTTCATTCTCAAATACTCATTACAGGTTCCGATATAGCCCCTAATTACATCCTGCCTCAGCATGTCATGTGCTGCTGCCTTTTCCTCCACCCGGCCCCACAAGCTCCTCTGCATTGTGCAGTTGCTGAAAACTATATCCACAAACTGCTCAAATCCCATCTCAGTGCTAGCCAGACAGATCCTTCCAATCAAGGCATGGCTAGTGCCTTTGCCAGCACTGATTCCGATGATTTTTTATTTTATTTTCAGATACCTTGCAAAGAGATGGAATTTCCACTGTTGAATTTTTCTTTTGATTGAGGGTGGAGGTGGCAGAGTATATTTCTGGAGAGATTCTACAGAGTAATAATCTGAAATGTTATGGACAACTCAGGCCAGGTCCACTAGCTAAACAGACCAAGACCAATGAGGAGAGAAAGGAAGGTAGAAAAGGGAAGAGAGGAATGAAGAAAAGAGAAAGAAAAGGGGATAAAGGAATGAGGTACAGATAGCATGTATATGTGTATATGTGTGTTTGTGGGAGGAGGGGAAAGAAAGGGGAGAGAGAAAAACAGAGAAACTGAGACAGAGATTAAAGAGGAAAGATAGAGAGAAAAAGAGAGAGAAAAGAAAGATATTGAGATTGAAGAGGAAAGAGACAGATTGTGATAGGCAGAAAAAGATAAAGACAGAGATTACAGAGAGAGAAACTGAGACAGACTAGAGAGCCAGACTGAAGAAGGAAGAAGGGGGAGGGGGAGAGCATTCTTTTCCCCCTCTTATCCTGTCTCCCTTTCCCGTTCTGTCTGTCCCTTTCTCTCCCTCTTTTTTTTTTTTTTTTTTTTTTTTTTTTTTTCCATTCATCTTGGCATCAAGGAAAGAGAAGCCAGTAGCTTTGGGATGGGCAGGTAGTCTCAGTCTTTTACTCTCTAAAGTTTTCTTTTCTTTTTGACTGGACATTGCTATAGGGAATTCTTCCCCTCCCCACCCTGGGCTGGAGTTAAGTAACTTGCCCAGGGTCACACAACTAGGAAGTGTTAAGTGTCTGAAACAAATTTGAACTCGGGTCCTTCTGAATTCAAGGCTGGTGCTCTATCCACTGCGCCACCTAGCTGCCCCGCTATAGGGAATTCTTAATGAAGGGCCCAGACTGGCACCTGCTTTACAACTTAGTCATGTCTTTGCAACTTGCAAACTTAGAGGGTTCCCAGGGCTACTAAGATAAGTGACTTGCCCAGGATTACCCAGCTAGTATTTGCCAAAAGTAGGATTTGATCCAAGTCTTCACCACTTCCAGGCTAGCTCTTCATCTAAACTTCAAAAATAGAATGAATTCTGCTTTTGGTTTATCTAATCCAGAAACAGCAAAGGTAGGCAGCAGCCATTTTTTCTCTCTTCCTATGTTTTCTCTTGTGTCTCCCTGTTTCCCTCTCACTCTGCTGCCCCTCCTCTCTATCCCCTTTCTGGTTTTCCTCTCATTTTCTTTCTTCCTTCACTTCTTTTTTTTTCTTCCTTGGTCTCCTTTCTCTCCTCTCATTCTCTGTTATATCTTTCTTTTCTCCATTTTTATCTTCCTTCCTCCTCTTCTACCTCTTTGTCTCTTTCTCCTTGCACCATTCCCCTCTCTCCCCCTTTTCTCTCCCACTCTCCTCATTCATTTTTTTCCTTCTTCTTTTCTTTACTCCCCTTTCTCTGTCCCCTTCTTTCTCTCTATCCCTTTTCTCCTTCTGCCTATGTCTGACTGGTTTTCTTTTCCACCATCTCCCTCTGTCTCTCTTTCTCTCCTCTTCTCTCTCTCCTCTCCACATCCCCCTTCTCCTGTTTGGTCCTGAATCTCCTTAGTGGGATCCCAGCAGGAGTAATGCTTCAGCTGCTCTTCTCTACACACGTTGCCATGGAACCTCATGGAGCTCAATTGCTTCCCAGTTGTATGGATAGCAGAAATGTTTAATTAAGAGAGGTACCTCCTTCTGAAAGGCTTCAATACAGCCTGTTTGTTCCCTTTGGCAGCCTGAATATAGGTATCATTGATCATGGATTTCTTTTTCAGTTATTGAGTTGCTGGACCTCTCAACATACCTAGTACTTACTGCTACTGAGATTCATTCTTAATCAATCTCTCTCTCTCTTTCTCCCCTTTGTCTTTTTTCTCCTCCCCCTTCTCTTTTTCTCTGCCTCTCCCCTCCCCCACTAGCAATCCCTTCTCACCCTCCCTCTTTGTCTCTTTCCTCCTTAGCCCCCACCTCTCCCCATCCCCATCTCCCCTCCCCCTCCTTTCTTTTCCTTTCCTTGTTTCTCCCCTCCCCCACTTACAACACCGTCTCTCCTTGCCCATTTGAATTTCTCCCCTTCACCTATCCCCTCTCCCTCCTTCCTTCCCTCTATCCCTTTCTTCATCTAATCGTGCTTTGAATGACTGATTCTGAACTCTGTGTTTACTATTCAGTTATTCAGTATCACAAATGCTATTAACTGTCAGAGGACAGATGAGACCACATGTAGGTCTGGCTACACAATCATTAAATAGATATGGCTGCAATATGAATTTTGCTTTACCTCTGGTGCTTTCTTCCATCAGAAAGCAACAAGACACAAGCACTGAAAATGGAGTCAAGAAGACCTGATGTCAAATCCCACCTCTGCATTTATTGACAACTTCTCTGAGCTTCACTTTTTTCATCTCTAGAATGGGACTAATAATAGCATCAAACTCACAAGATTGTTATAAAGATCAAATAAGATAATATCTATAAAGGAAATCTGAGGGCTATAAGAGGACTATATAAATATCAGCTATGTGTTAAGATCACAGATTTAAAGCTTGACAAGACCTCCAAAACAATCCCAGAGAAATTCTGGATGACTGAATGTGGATGGCAGAGGAAAACTGAAGTATTTCCCTGAGGCAAACAGGAAAGGACTTTGCCTGGGATCAGTTTAACCTAAAAACCCCACCTAGCTGTGGGCCTCAGGGCTTTGACATAACTTGTATTTCTTGGCTGCATATTTATGTCACATATTTATGTGACTGTGGATTTACTGGAAAAAGGAGAAGCAATGCTACAGAGTGGGACTGGTCTCACACTCTGGATATCCTGGGTTCAAGAACTGCCTCTGACAGATATGTGATTCTGTACAATCATTTATTTCACTTCTTCATGGCTCCCATACTCTATAACTGCAAATCTCAGAACAGTTATTATTCTGAATAGATAAGGCAGTCTCCAGAAGTTGTCCATATCAATGAAATCACAGATCTATATAAAAAAGGGGGTAGGGAGGAGGGGAAAGAGGCATAGTGAATTCACATATTGGATAAAGCATAGTCCTTATGTCAGGAAGACCAGGATTCAAGACCTGGCTCCTGGTTATACATATTCATATACCATAAACAAGTCACTTATATTCCTCAGTGTCCCCTGATAAGACTAAACATTGCTTATGAGTGGCCAAGCTGCAATGACCAAGGAAATTTCCATGTTGGGAATTCTTTATATCAAGAAATAACAGGTCTAAACCTTCTTCCCCCCCACACACACAAAAAAAAAATTGGGAATAAGAATAAGGGAGTTAGATGTGCTCATGTGGGATATGAAGACCAAAATATGATCCCTAGAGTGAGGGAGAAGTTGAAATTTGCACCCTTGTGGTGACAGTCTAGCAGAGGTTCTGAGCTGTCACTCTGCCACATTCAACTTGTATTCTTACAAAATAAATTCCTATAGACCATAAAAGATTTTATGGATTTTATGGCATTAAAAAAGCTGTATCTTTATTTTGAAGAAATAGTTTGAGACAGAGAGTATAACAAGTATTATTTTCTCCAATGAACCAATGAAGAAACAAACACAGAGATAGCTAGTATGTTGTTGTGCCACAGTTCTCTTTGGTTGTCTTGACTCAGTTTACCTGATTGGTTCTGCCTCAGTTTCCCTAAATTGTTCTGCCTCTGTTTCCTTAACTGTTCTGCCTCAATCTTCTTAGTTGCAAAACCCCACTCTGGTTCATTAGCCCGAGGACCATTTGCTCTAAGGTTATAAATTGTCAATGTGAGACTCAAGATAAGGGGGAGTTTAGACTTCTTGGCTCCTAACTCCTTCTGTCATCAAGAATTTGTGGTCCTACCCCCTATCTTGTCATTGTTCTTCTTTATCCCAATTTATCAGAATGCCTGGTGTCTCCCACCACGCTTGTCAGAACCAGACTGATAGTCTGTTCCCACTCTCAATGTTCTGACTCAGCCCCTGTCTTGGTCTACCCCTGTAGCTGAGCCATGTGTCATTGAGAACTCACATTCAATACTTTGAGATGAGAGTCCTATCCAGTCAATCAAACTCTCCAATTAATAAAATTTTTAAAACTCTCTAATCTCTATCTTGCCTCAGTTTCTCTGGCATTACATGTGACAGGACCACAACTTCCATCTTTCTACCTCCAAAACATTTCTCATATCTGTCACCTCTCCCTCTCACAGCCACCACTTTATTCAAGCTCTCATCACCTCTCCCCAGACAACTGCCTCCTCAATGGCCTCTCTATTTTCAGCCTCATCCTTCCCCAACCATATTCCACACAACTTCCAAAATGATATTCTGAAAATGCAGATGTGACTATGTTCCCCCCACCCTCTACTTACTCAGCAATTTTTAATGCCTCTCTATTGCCCCAAGGATAAGATACAAAACCCTCAATCTGACATTTGAGGCCTTTTACAATCTGGTTCCCCAAATACATTTCCTCTCCTATGTCCATGACTTTGCAAAGACCATTCCTCATATCTAAAATGAAACTCCTTGTGAAATAATCCAACCATTCTGGAGAGTAATTTGGAACTATGCACAACTATAAAACTCTGCATAATCTTGACCCAGAAGTGCCCTTTCTGGGTCTGTATCCCAAGGAAATCATAAAGGAGGGAAAAGGACTCAGATGTGCAAAAATGTTTGTAGCAGCTTTTTTTGTGATAGCAAAGAATTGGAAAATGAGTAGATGCCCATTTTGGGGAAAGGCTGAATAAGTTGTTATATAAGAGAAAGGAAATATTATTGTTCTACAAAAATGATGGGCAAGCTGATTTTAGAAAGGCCTGGAAAAATTTATATGAACTGATGCTGAGCAAAATAAGCAGAACTAGGAATATGTTGTACACAGTATAAGCAAGAATGTGCAGTGATCGGGACAGCTAGGTGGCACAGTGGACAGAACACCAGCTCTTAAGTGAGGAGGCCCTGAATTCACTTAAGATGTCCTAGCCGTGTGACCCTGGGCAAGTCACTTAACCCCAATTGCCTCAGGGGGAAAAATGTGCAATGATCAACTATGAAAGTCTTAGTTCTTTTCAGTGATTCAGTAATCCAAAACAATCCCAATAAACTTTGGACAGAAAAAGAACTAAGGAGACTAAGTACATGTAAATCAATACATGCCATGTTCACTTCTTTGTTCTGTTGTGTGTTTTTTTTTTTATCCCTCTTATGGTTTTTCCCTTTAGCTCTGATTTTTCTCTCCTAACATGATTCATAAAACAATGTGTATTAAAAATAAATAAGTTTCCCAGAGTGAGAAAGAAAAAAATAAAATAAATTGAAACTCCTTCCTCATTTCTGATTTTGAGTTTCTTTTCTCCAACCAGTTCTCCATCCAGTTGCCAAAGTGATTTTACATTACTGACCATGTCAGTCCCCTATTCAATAAATTTCTGTGTTTCCCTACTGCCTCTGGGTTAAATACAAATTCCTTTAAAGGTCTTTACATTTTGGCTCAAATCAGACTTAGTATATATCTTACCTCTTCCCATGCTCTGTGGTACAGCCAAACTGTTTCCTTCCAGACATACCTTAGGTATCCCGTACCACTCCCTGCCTATTAAAAAGAGGTTTTTCCTGGTTCAGCTACTTGTTAAGGAGGAAGGGGATTTTATATAGCACCAACTAAGGAGGAAGGGGATATATAATTATGTGACACCTACTAAGTACCAGGCAATTATCTCTTTTGATCCTCATAACTAGCCTGTAAAGACAGGTGCTATTCTAATCCCCACTTGAGGCAAACAAAGGTTAAATTAACAGGAACACAAAGCTAGAAAGTATTTGAGTCAGTATCTGAACTCTGGTCTTCCTACCTCCAGGTCCAGAACTTTAACCATTGTAGCACCAGCTGGCTGTTAACACTTTCCCTCTGAAAATTACTTTGTATAATTTTGTGTATATTTTGTATTTACGTATCTGGTATATTGTTACAATTTAATACAAGTTCTTTGAAGACAAGGACTATTGGGGGTGGGGATAGGGGCAGGCTTTGCATATCCCAGAATATTGTAAAGTGTCATATGAGTGTATGTCGTGAGTACTTAATAAATATATCTAGAATTATTGAATTAAACTATCTTTCAAAGCCCAATGCAGGCACAACCTTGAGGGAAAAAAAACTATCTTTTTATATGATGGAGGGAATTGTAGAATTCTAGCCATGCTATAACATATGGCTAAGTCTGCTTATTGCCATGGTGAGCATGAGTAGGCATTGATGTGGGCGGAAGATGCTAAAATAGCTTTCATAGCCCCTGGTTTTTCCCCAGAAATGCACCTTTGAAGTATTGAGTTTCATTCAAGGTTCTAAAGTTTGCAGAGAGTTATATTTTAACTTGATATAGGTGGAAGAATAGTCCCCAAATTTATGCAACATAAGAAAGAAATCCCTTACAATTAGAACTGTCCAAAATTCCTACAGGTTTCTTTGGGAGTGGAGATTGTCAAGAGGATTCAGGGGTATTGTAAAGTGTATTTCAGCTCAGTTATAGGCTGGATTAGATTCTAGTTCTAGAATCTTCTAACTCAGAGATTCTAGCATCCATAATATTTAGAGTGAACTTTCTTTCACCATTTGCATGGTACAGCCCAGGCAATAACATCAATTATTTGCCAGGCAATATGTTTAGTGCTTAGGAAACAAAAAAATAAATAAATAAATAAACAATTACTGCTCTCAGGAAGCTTATCAGAGGGTATAGCATGTACATCTATAAGTACATCTGGAATAAATAAGATAAATGAATACAAGGTATTTCTACAGGAAGGAACTAGTAGTAGGAGAGATTGGAAAAAGATTTATCTGGAAGGGGGTGATGCTTGAATAAAACCTTCAAGAAAGACCAGGGTTTTTTGAAACAAAAGTGAAGAGGAAGAACACCGCAGGCCTGGAGGACCACTATTCCAAAGGCATGGAAACAGGAGACAGAAGATCATTTAAAGAAGAAAAAGAAACCAGTTTGGCTGTACCACAGAGCATGGGAAGAGGTAAGATATATATTAAGTCTGATTTGAGCCAAGATGTAAAGACCTTTAAAGGAATTTGTATTTAACCCAGAAGCAGTAGGGAAACACAGAAATTTATTGAATAGGGGACTGACATGGTCAGTAATGTAAAATCACTTTGGCAACTGGATGGAGAACTGGTTGGAGTGAAAAGAAATTTAAGGAATGGAGATGAATTAGAAGGACACTGAATTAATCTAAATCTAATCTAGATTATCTAGATAATCTAGATAAACATCTCATTAATAATCTAGGTTTAAAAAAGTAACAAGGGCCTTAATTAAGGTAGTGGCTATGTAAGTAGTGAGAAGGTATGAGAAGAAGATTTGGCTATTGATTGGATAGCTAGAGTGATAGTAGATAAGGAATCAAGCATCATACAGTAATTATAAACCTGGGAAACTTAAGAGAATGATGGTATCTTCCATGGAAATGGGCAGTTAGGTGGAAGGATAGGTTTGAGAGCAGAGATACTGAATTCTGTTTTGGACATGTTGAATTTGAGATGCCTCTGGGATGTCCAGTTTGAAATGTCTAATAAATAGCTGGAGACATATGGCTAGAACTCAAAGAAAAGATTGAGGCTTGACACACAGGTTTATTGTTAATTAAATCCATGAAAGCTGAAGAGGTCACTGAAAAAGAATATAGATATGAAAAGGATGGCAGCACAGGTCAGAACGTAGGGGTACGGCTACAATTAGGAGAGGTCACATAGAAGATGATTCAACAAAGGAAAGAGCCATCAGGCAGGGAGAAACTTGGTAGAAAATAGTGTGATAGAAATTCAGAGATAAAAACATATCTAGAAGAATTGGGTGGTCAAAATTATCAAATACAACAAAGAGATAATAAAAATGATAACTAAGAAAAAGACTATCAGATTTGTAATTTTTAAATTACTGTTAACTTTAGAGAAAGCAGTTTTAGTTGAGTGATGAGGTCAACAGCCATCTTGCAAAAGGCTGAAAAATGAATGAGAACAAGAAAAAGCAATGCGTGTAAACAGTTCTTCCTAGGAGTTTGGCCAAAAAAGGAAAGAAAGATACAGAATGATAGCTTGATAATATGGTATGGTCTAATGGAAATTTTTTTAGTAATGGGGAAACTCATATTTGAAGATAGTAAGAAAGGATAGTCAACAAAGACTGAAGATTTCTGGAGAAGCAATCTTTGGGAGTCAACAAGACAGAATGGGCAAGGGCTCATGCAAGTAGGGGCACATCATTATCAGAGACTAAAAGGAAAGAGAAGAAAATGCAGAATGATGTCAAAGGCTTGAAGAAAAGGGAACAAAAGTGAGTGACCCATTGGGAAAGATAGAATGAGAGGTGATTGGTCAGATAAAGGAATGTCCAAATTTTGGATCAAGGAAATGGAACACAAGGACAATGGTGAGCTGTATAACCTATGATCATTCCTATATGTGGTTAAAGTGGAATGGAGATTAGGGCTAACATCAACATGAATATAGTTAGTCCCCTAAGATAAGGGCAATAGATGAGAAGATGAATCAGTTGAAGTCCTTAAGAAGAGGATGAAATATGATCTATGGAGCAGGAGACTAATTGAGAAATAAAATTTTCATTCAGTTGTTTCCACATCAATCATTTCAAACCCATACTAACTTATTTTTAAAAGACTGACTTTTTAGAACCAGCAACTACCCAATACTTGATCAACAAATCTTCAAGGTTCCTTGAAGTTACATTAGACAAGGTTAGGCCCAAAGCCTAATCCTAGAAATCATCTGGTTCCTCTAGACAAGGCTCCCACCAGCTCAAATAAACTGAAGCCAGCCAACCATCAGCAAAGGCCCCAAGTTTGAACTCTGTGACCAAAATCCCCAGATATTTAAGTCTTAACTTATAAAACAGTGTCTTGTGAGCTTACACAGCCCAAACCTGCATTACAAAGCTGGCTTTCCTTGCTGGCCCCTCTTCCCAGAGGAAGTAGTAAAATAGAGATATCTGCACTTGCAGAACAGAAGCACAGACTCTGACAGGTGGAGGTAACCAGGGCCTAGAGGATCAGCTGGCTCTAATACACAGGTCAGTGGATTAATGATAATGTGGAAAAAGTGAGGGTAGCATCAAGAGGAGGGAAATATTAAGTAATTGAAATCTACAAAGAATCCTCAAAGCCTCAAAGCAGTTTTAAACTTCCTTCTCTTCCCACCAAAGCCTTCACCAGAGCATTAACAAATATCTTCACTAATGGGGTTTGAGTTTCCAAAGTTAATTAGCCGTGAAACAGTCAAAGGCAGGTAGCCAGAGGAAGAGAGGAAAGGAAGGGAATGACCTACAAATTAAATATTATTCAGCTCAGGAATCTCCTAAACACTGGGGTTCAAAAAATTGGTTTCACAAACACAAGATGGGGAAGGTATGGATGGAAATTAGACTGTGGAAGGATAGAAAAAGATCTAGGCAAGGGAAGTTAGTGACCTGTAAGCTCAACAGAAGGCAACATTGTTACACAACAGCAAGAAAAACAAAAACAAAAAAACTCTGCACTTTAAGGTTTTGCCAAGCATTCTATAGATGGCATCTCATCTATCTAATCCTCAAAACAATCCTGTGGAGGCAGGTAACATTATTACTCATCTTACAGATAAGGAAACTGAGGCAGCAGTTAATAAATGACAATCTTAAGAAAGATATATTGTCCAGAACTAGGAAAGTGATCCTCCTGCAGTACTCTGTTCTGATCTGACATCATTGAGCACTAATTGGGAGCACCACACATCAGGAAGGGAATTTGTAATCTGGAAAATTTCTATAGAGAAACAACTGGAATATTAAAGGACCTCATGTCTATATCATTTGAAGGAAATGGACCTGTATGGCCCAGAAAAGAGAAGACTCAATACAGACGCAATACCAGTTTTCAGCTGCTGTGGAAAAAAGATTTAATTGTATTTGGTCCTAAATGGAAGACCTAGGAGCAATAGGTGGAAACTGTAAAGAAAAAACTAAGGTTTAATGCCAGGAAAAACTCCCTTGTATTAGTATTATTACAAATTGGAATGAGTTGCAGTTGGGAGGAGAAGGTTCCTTCTCATTGGAGGTCTTCAAATAAAGACTAAGTGACCTCTTGTCAGATGGGAAGTATAGTGGGGATGCATTGTCAGGAATGGGTTGAAATAGATGGCCAATGAAATCCCAACTTAGATTCTATGCTTCTGTGACAACAGAATCTATTTGAGTTGGCAGGCAGCATGGTTCTTATCAATGAAGTCAGAAGTCTCCAGCCATCCATGACAGAGCACCTGTGCAGAAGCAGCCTCAGGGCTGTGAGAGATGTTGTAGACCTGCCCAGTTCTCTAATCCTTGGCAAATCACAGTTGACAAATGACATCTTCCATCTATTTCCCATTAATGTAGAAATAGTTCCTAAAAGGGAAACTTTTTATTGTAAATGGGGTAGGTCCCTCTTAATTTGTAACTGTGGTCCCCAATGAGTATTGTGGAGTGGATTGACAATTGATCTATATATTAAAATGGCAAAACTCCTTCATTTCATAACTGACTCCCTCACTAGTGGAACTTAAAAATTGCCTTACCATTGGGTCCTCTGGGAAAGTACATGGTTAGGAAAATGTGATCTGATTTAACCAAAAGCCTTGGTCAAAATGTCCAGAAAAAAAGCCAGAGACTTTACCCTTATTCTTGCTACCTCTTCTTTTCTTCTCTTATGGTTGGCCATTTCTTAGCTCTTCTTTCCTTTCATCCTTTTCAGTTGCGCTTGGAAATGGAATAGTTTCTTAGCCTGCTCCAACTTGGATCTATCTTGGTTTTTCTTCTTTTGAGAGATGGAAGAATATAGAGACTTTGCAACTTTTTTTGTGGTCAGAAGTGGAGAGATGACTTTTGTGGTGAGCAGTGTGTCTGTCTGTCTTTCTCAAAGTCATGTGGCAGGCCCCATTGGGTCCAAGATTGTATTAACTCTGTGTCCTATATATTTAGAATACTTGTTAATGATTCTATTTTCATTAAACAAGAATCATTTTGTTTAAATTTTTATGTTTAATACTAAGTAATGTCCATAGCTGAAATTGGATTGTTTATTATTGATTTATTAATTTCACTTAAGACTCCAAGTATTGACTTTTTCCCCCCTGTTTGGAACTATGATTTCATCAATGTGGCAAATTCTCATTATCCAAAAATGCAGATCATCAACTTACCTGTAACTTATGAGTTGCCCAGGATATTGAGAGGCTAAATAACCCATATACACTTACACATCTGGTATGTATCAGAGGCAAAGGTCTCCATGAATCCAAGGCCACGTCTCTACTAAGCCAAGGTGATAGTCACTGACATTTCTCATTAAATCTCTTTCTCTACCTAAACCAAGTGTTTATTTTGTAGAACGAAGTTCTATGATCAATGCCTAGAAAATCTCCAAAGTTCTGACTGCCAATGCATTTGGAATGCAAACAGGCTCAATAAGCCTGGCAGAAGATGAAGGAGTATCTTCCCTATAGAGCCTCACTCTACTAATAGTCTGGATATCACTAGAATTACTCTGGGAACTATGAGTACCCTCCCCATAAATACAGTAGAACTTAATGAGATTCTCACAAGTGATGATTTGGTTAGGCTCATGCATGGGAAGAAGGAATCTTCCTAAAAACAGTAGAAGTTAAGCTCACTGGGAGCAGGGACTGTTTTATTTTTGTCTATGCACATAGTGTCCAGCTCATAGTTGATATTAAATAAATATTTGTTAAATTGAATTGAAGTAGCAGAACAAAAGCAGAATAAAGTTCTGGAGATCAGAAGCTCCAAAGGCAGGAGCTAGCTTTTCCCTCTCTCTTAAGTTCTCTTGACTCCCCTTTCTTAGTCCTCAGAGATCAGCATCTTCTTTGGAATTCTGGTACATGAGATAGCAACAATATAATGGAAAGAACCATGGGATTGGAATCAAAAGATGTGTTTGAATTCTGCCTCACTTATTAACCATATGATCAAGGGTAAGACACATCACCTTTCTTAGCCTCAGTTTCCTCACTTGTAAAATGAGGATAATATTTATTTGTAGGAATTACACAGAAAATTATCAGTCAAGCAAAGTGTATTTATTTAAGAATTTACTATATGCCAGGATTTATTCTAAGTTCTAGGGACACAAAGAAAGACAAAAATCAATCCCTGCTTTCAAGGAGCTTACATACTAATGGTAGAGGCAAACATATACATGGAAGATATATACAGAGTATGAGAAAGATAAGTCTTAGGGAGGGAAGGCTTGAAGGACCAGGAAGGCCTGCAGAAGACTGTCTGAGCTAAGTCTCAAAGAAATTGAGACTATCAAAAGGCAAAGTTGAGGAGGAAGAACATTCCAAATCTGAGGAGACAATAACCTTGTGTTAACAACATCTGAGGATTAAAGTTCTTGGAGGGGAGTAAAATATGAAAAGATTGAAGAAATTATGTGGAACCCAAAAAGCCAAAGGACTTCATAATTGATTCTTAAGATAAATGGGAGCCACTAGAGTTCTTCCCCCCCCCCCACCCTGAGGCTGGGGTTAAGTGACATGCCCAGGGTCACACAGCTAGGAAGTGTTAAGTGTCTGAGACCAGATTTGAACTCGGGTCCTCCTGAATTCAAGGCTGGTGCTCTATTCATTGCCCTGAGCTACTAGAATTTATTGAAGGTAGGAGTGATGTAATTGAAACTATGCTTTCAGAAAATCACTTTGGCAATTATGTGGAGAAAGGTTTGGGGTAGAAAGGAAATTGAGGCAAGAAGACCAATTATAAGACCATTAATATTGGGAGTCCAGCTCCTGTTGTAAGATGAAGGGTGTGACAGCATTCCAGGGCTAAGTGGATAAGTCTGGATTATGGACTCTTCAAAGTTTTTGATCAGGACCATGAATGCTCATAGACTTGATATAAAGTACACACTTTGAAATTCCTATAGTTTTCTCTAACAAATAAGATCTACTGAGAAGTAAATGATTAAGCCCAGGATCTTGCTTAATTAGATAGAGATGCAAATAGTTGAGATATACAACCAGGTAAAGTTTATCATACCATTGCCTCAAATATCTTTCTCCCAAATGCCTTTAGTCTCTCTTGTGGGCTCTTTTTCCTGTCCTAAATTCAAAGGTTTGCCTTTAATCCAAAGAGTAGTGTTTGCATTTTGCTTCAGTCACTAGATTATTCATTTATTATATTGACAAGCAGTCTCTGCTATTTCAATAAGGGAGTTTTGGTGAGCCAAATTACTGTAAGATTCAAAACCTGGAATGGATTCTTACCTCCTGGCTTGAACAAGGGTGATGGCTGTGTGAATGGAAAGAAGATAACATATATGAGCAATATTGTGAGGGAAGAAATGACACTACTTATCAACAAATTGGGCATGTATTGTGAGGGTCAGGAATAGAAGATCAAAATGGGGTTCTGAATCTGAATTGTGGGGGAATATTAGTGCCCTTGACAGTAACTGAGAAGTCAGGAGTGGTGAAGGCTTTGAGGGTAAAGATGAACTCTGTTCTGAACATGCAGAATGTGAGATACCTATGGTGTGTGTCATCCAGATCAAGATATCCTTGAGGCAGCTGGAGATGTGGAACTGGAGCTCAGAAAAGAGACTGACTAGATACATAGATCTGGGAATCACCTGCATAAAGATGATAATCTAATCTACGGGCAAAAACAAAAGGAGAAAGTATAGAGAACAGAGGACAGAGCCCACAGAGTCCCCAATAAATTTAGGAGGCATGACAAAAATGAAAATTCAGAAAAGGAGACTGAGAAGTGATTAGACAGGCAAGAGGAGACTAAGGAAAAAGAAGTATTAGAAAAACCCAAAGAAGAAAGCATAGTCAGTAGAAGTGATCAACAGATGCCATGGAGAAATCTAGAAGGATAGATATGGAGAAAAAACTTATATTTGGCCATTACGAGATTACTGGTAATTTTAGAGAGAGCAGTTTTGGCTAAATTAAGAAATTAGAAGCCAGACTGCACTGGATTTAGAAGAAGGTTAGAGAGAAAATGGGTGAGTTTTTCAAGAAGTTTAATGAAAGAAAGGACAGAGATATAGTGTGATAGTTAGCTGGAACAGTGGGATCAAGTAGAGATTTCTTGAGAATGGAAGAGATTTGTAGAAAGCAAGAAAAGAATTAGAAAATAGGTGGAAAGTAAATTTTAGAGAGTGGAAGAATGGTTGTGGGAGCAATTTGCTGAAGAAGATAGGAGGGCATAGGATTAAGAGCAAATGTGAAGAGATTGGTTTTGGCAAGAAGAGGCACTTCTTCAATTGATGTGGAGGAGGTAGTATGGGGTAATTTCAGGGGGATGTAAGATGAAGAGGGAAAGAAAATACTGTATAAATGGAAAAATGACACATTCAATTCAATAAATATTTACTGAACATCTACTATATACAAACCACTGTGGGCAGTTGTGGGGATCCAAAGATATAAAATGATATAGTCATATTAGACTTATACTCTAATCCAGAAAATGTAATCAAATACATGGTAATAGGTAATATGTAATGCCAGCAAAGAAGAGATCCATACACAATATTGGGTAAAGAAATATGAGGAACAGGGGACTAATTCTAAGTGAGAGAGGTGGAAGAAAGTTTCCTGGAAGGGATGGAACCTAAGCAAGGTTTTGAAGGAAGAGGATTTCTGCAATTGTAAATGAGGAGGGAAAGGGCTCCAGACACTGGGGCAAGCCTGCCTGAATTCTCAAAAGTGGGAGACCATAGATCACAGATCTAGTGCTGGAAGGGATCTTACAGGCCATTTAATCTAATCCTGTCCTTTTACAAATTAACAAATGAATTTAGGGTTCATGAATTTTGTTGTTTTTTCCTTATATTTTGACAACAATTTTTAATTCATTGGGTTAATTTCATTGGCTTCTTTTATAATCCTTTTATGTTATACATTTTAAAACATTCTTAGATGGAGTCTTTTATACATAGGCTTCAGTACACACACACACACACACACACACACACACACACACACACACGAACACAAGATTAAGAAACTCTGGCCTAAAATGATTTAGACAGTAAGTGGAAAAATTTGGGATTTGAATCCAAGCCTTGTGACTTCCAATTCAGTGCTCTTTCTCCTGTTATCTATCACACTACTTTCTCATGCCCAAAGAACCTGGTTTTTTGGTGTTGGTGTTGGTTTGGCTTTTGTTGTTGTTGTTATTGTTGTTTTGTTTTTTTGCAGCACCTGGAATTACCAAAGGCTTTTAAATAAATGAATGACATAAACAGATCTCTGTCTTCAGAAAATTCATTTAGTATCTGAATGAGGGATGGATTGGACAAAGGTGATACAGGCACTGATATTATACCTATGCTCCTCTTTGGGCATTCATCTTTTTTTTTTTTCCCCTGAGGCTGGGGTTAAGTGACTTGCCCAGAGTCATATAGCTAGGACTTGTAAGATTTGAACTAGGGTCCTCCTGAATTCAAGGCTGGTGCTCTATCCATTGCACCACCTAGCTGCCCCTTTGGGCATTCATCTTAAGCACTTTGTGTCATTAGTCATCTCTCTTTAAATATTCTGCTTCAGGCAAATGGAAAGCCCCTTAAGAAGATGGCTAGTTATGTTCTAGATCCAATTGCCTTATCTATATTACTATAAACAAGCCATAAATATATGCTGGCTGGCTGATTTCCTTCAGTTCATTTTCTTCCCCTCCTCTCCATATTCTGTCCCTCAAAGCTTAAGTCCATTTTAAAAGAAAAGCTTTAAGTGGAGATAGGTGACTCCCCACAGTGTGATAAAAGCGTCTCTTCTGATCACTCCTCTCTCTCCTCTGATTCTCAATTTACCAGGCCAACAACTGAAGTCCATTTCCCAGGCAGGTTTTCCAGATTCAGAGAGAACAGATTGACTAGACTACACATATTTTCTAAATCCTTAAGTCAGTTATATTTCTCTGTTAATTGAGAAATTTATACTGGGGAGCAAACCATTGCTGCTGAAGTTTGAACTGCATTTGGCCAGTTTTCCCAGGGCCTGATCATCACCTGGATAAATTAATTACTGGGATGGTGGTTATAAAGAACTAAGTCAAGTAAACTTTGGACCAGATTCTCGTTCCTAAGAAGACAAATCTAAACCAACCCACCAGACTAGACCTATTAATTTGTCCTACTCAAAAAGTCCCAGTATAGGGTGGCAGAAAGAGCACTGGACTGATATCAGAAAACCCAAGCCCTTGTTTAGACTCTGTTATTTAATGAGATTTTTTAAAAATCAAATTAAAAGTAAATCAATGAGCATAGCACTTTGAATCAGGAAGTTTTGAGCTGAAATCAATCCTACTTCAGATTCTTCCTACATGTATAATATGGGCTGCCTCCCCAGCCCTCCAGCCTAGTCAAATCACTTAACCACTCTGACCTTAGTATCCTCATTTGTAAAATGATGGTAATAATAGCACCTACCTCACAGAGTTATTGTGAGAATTTAGTGATTATAATACATGTGAAATACTTTGCAAACCTTAAACTGATATATCAATGTTAACTATTGTTATTATTACTTGTGGTTCTCAATTTTTAAAAATTTCCTACTTATAAAGGGAGCTTTTTAGAAGTATAGGCAGAGGAGATGTAACCTTCTCTTTACTACATATGAACGTTTTCTGTTCCATTAGCTTAAAAAAAAAACAAAACCTGAACCAAATTACTTTTTACTTACATAGCACCTTGATTAAGATAAAATAAAAGGGTTCTTCCTTCTGAAATAAAGTGAGTTCTTTGGATGTATACATAAATATTTGGGGGAACAAAGTTAATTCACTTCTCCTTTTGACTAAAGAAATTCAATAGAGAATTAGCTTTAGTCAGTCATTCTCTCAATAAGCATTTAAATGTCTGCTACATGATCCAATGAAGCCTTGCAAAGTGCTTTAATTATAATATCTACTAAATAAATATTTGTTGAATGAAATGAGTGAATGAAGCTTGACAAAAGTGGTGCTTGTTAGCCAAGCTAATGCAATGTAGAGCAAGTATTGGACTTGGAAGCAGAAAGATTCGATCCCATACAAGCAATCTCAATAATTGAACAAATCACTTATCCTCACTCAACTTTAATTTCCTCATTTGTAAAACAGGAGAAATAAGGCTGAAAACATCTACCTCATAGGGCTAATGTAAGGATCAAATAAGATCATGTAAATATAAAGGACTATAAGTAGATGATGATGATGATGAGGTTTGTTCTAAAGATTTGAATATTATCTAAAAGGCAAGAGAAAGCAATATTTCCTCAAATTTGTATGAACTGAGCAGATGATCCAAAGTGGACTTGGCACACAGAAACTGTGTCCCAAATTAGATTTTAAAAAACTCCAAATAATAAATTTAAAAACAGTTAACCCATCCCCTCCTATAGGTATCAAGGCCCAGCTCCATGAATAGTTTACTCTTTCAAGTTACATTTTCCAATCTCTACCTCTCCACAGGTTCTCTCCCCTCTATCTAGAAACATGTTTCTATCTTAACCTAAAAAAACAAAAACACAAAAACCTTTTCCTTAACTCTGCTATCCTTTCAAAAATTAAACGCCTTCTCTTCTCCACTGCACTGCCAAATTACTCACAAGACTAGTCTATAATCTATAAGAGACTATACATTTTTTCATCACCTACTCATTCATCAAACCCTAAGGTCTCTCTTACATCCATACCTCCCTAACAAAAATACTGAGGGCACTGAGAAACTAGAAATACAATTTTTCTCAATTCTCCATGAGGCCATTTTTTAACATCTGACACTGTTGGTCAACCCCAGCCACTTCCTAAATCTATTCTTCCTTGGATTCTAAAACAAAGCTTCTTAGTCTCCTCTTCTCCTTGCCATCTGTACTCCTAGGTATACTTCAAAACTTTGCTTTGCTCTTCTTTCTTCCTTCCCTGCTCTTGCACTACATCATAGGTCTGCTATCACAGTATATATGCAACATGGGTCCAATATAATATTAGAATGAACACAGCTGCCTTCTAAGCCATTGACCCTAGGCTGACACTGACATTGGGAAGGGGGAGCAGCTGCTAGAACTGGCAGTGAGAGGCATAGGAAGTGGGGGGAGGATAAGCTGAACTCACAATACATCAGTCAGAATCAACTAGCATTTATTAAATACCTCTTATGAGCCAGGCACTGTGCTAAATGTTGGAGATGCAAAGAAAGGCAAATTCAATTGAGCTCTAATTCAAAGAGTTCTAAGTCTGGCAAGGGAAAGTGTGCCTGTGTTTGAAGGATATAAGAGAGGTAGGAATGAAAGAGAGGGAAAATCATTGGAGTCACAGAGCATCTAAGCGCAGGGAAAGGTTGAAGATATTCTACTGGACAATGAGAAATTAGTGAGATTTGTAGTGAACAGGCCTAGGACTGCAGCAATAATTAGCAGGCTTGGAAATGCTAGAGGACAGCCAAAGGAGGGCATATGTTATGCATTTGTATCCAATTGAAACATAATATGTCATTATGCTTGGAACATTGTTAAAGCTCAGGGAGGGAGGGTTGAAGACCAGCTTCTTTTGTCTCACTGCAAGATACTAGGTAACATAATCAATTCCATAAACAAAGACCTTTACAGCAAGTTGAGCATTTCTAATCCAAAGCTTAAACATTTGTGGAATTGTTGAAACTGTAACTCCCTAGGGAATTGGCAGCAGTAACTTATGTAGACAGGCAAAGGTCTTCATAGTCAACCATCTCAGAGAGCTACACACTCACCATCAAACCTAAACTGATGAAAGTTTTTGAGAGGGGAGTTCCCCTGCGGGAGCAATATATAAACTGTTGAGTCCATCCATGTAGGGACTCCCTTCATTACCAGTGGAGCTGTAACCATGTGTAACCTATAAACTTTAAGACTTAAGAGAGTTTCCTAAGGTTCACAGAGATTAAGTGACTCCCCTATGATCACACAACCAGTAATTATCAGAGGCAATCTTTGAACCCAGCCCTCATCCTCTATTCCAGCTACTTCTCTTCAAGAATTCCAAAGAGGCCACAATAGTCAGCATCTAGATCATACAGACTGAACAGAGTTGGATGGAGAATCTCTACCATTACCAGGGGTAATGAAACTAATAGTTGCCAGACAACCACCTGGATGGGTCAGAAACAAATCCTTGTGAAACACTGAGAGTAGAGATTATTGTTTCCCTTTCAGTGTATCTCCCTGATACAGTGTACCTATCCCTGATACATAATATTTAAAGAATGCTATCAAGATCTGCCCACTAACCCAAAAGCTAATATACTTTTTCTTTACTAAAGCTTTTTATTTTCAAAACATATGCATGGATAATTTTCAACATTCATCCTTGTAAAACCTTGTGTTCTAATTTGTGTCCTCCCTTCCCCCAACCTCCTCCTCTAGATGGCAAGTAATTCAATATATGTTTTTTTAAAAATATGCAATTCTTCTATACATATTTCCACAATTATCATACTGCACAAGAAAAATCAAATCAAAAAGGGAAAAAATGAGAAAGAAAACACAACACAAGTAAACAACAACAAAAAGTGAAAATACTATGTTGTGATCCACACTCAGTTCCCACAGTCTCCTCTCTAGGCAGAAGGCTCTTTTCATCACAAGACCATTGGAACTGGCCTGAATCATCTCACTATTAAAAAAAAGCCATGTCCATCAGAACTGATCATCATATAATTTTCTTATTGCTATATACAATGATCTCTTGGTCCTGCTCATTTCACTCAGCATCAATTGTCTCTCCAGATCTCTCAGAAATCATCTTGCTGATCGTTTCTTATAGAACAATAACATTTCATAACATTCATATACCATAACATAGCCATTTTCCAACTGATGGGCATCTACTCAGTTTTCAGTTTCTTGCCACTACAAAAAGAGCTACTGTAAACATTCAAGGATACTTTTGGCACTCTAGACCCCTTCTAAGAATTTTTTTAAATTCCAAATTTAAGGATATGCCCTATTTTAGCTGGAGGTTAATGAAAATAAAGGTGTAATTGGCTTTTTTTTTCCTCATTCAAGTTCAAAGATCTCTTGAGATCTACTCATGGAACCTTGGAGGGGCACATGGATTCCAGGTTATGATTCTTGGATATATAGTCTTTCTGATGCAGTGCTAATGGTAGAGAATTGAGGTGGGGAATCCCCTCTTGTCAGAGATGCAGGTACAATGCAAAATAATTCACAAACCAGAAATTTGAATGGCAAAGGGAATTTTTTATTGGCATTGAGAAGCTAGCTTTGCCAGGAAGACAGGCTTCTTAGTGGCAAGGTCCTGTCAGAGAAAATAACAAAGGTTAATACCAAGAAGAGGGTATTTTCAGAGTGGGCAAGAGTCCTGGAAGGCAGCTTTGCCAAGAAGAGAGCTTCCTGGCAAAGCAAATTCCTGTTTTGGACTTTTGCAGAGATTTGGAGTTTAGAATTGCCTTTTATTAGTGGTCTGAGGCTAGGGCTTCCATTCAAAATTGAATGAGAATCCCTCAATATTATCAATGCCCCAGGTCTAAATTTCCAGTTGAAAAAAGAGTTTCTTGGAGTTTCAAGCCACTCAATAGAAATATCAGGCTAAGATCTACAACTGAATGAGACCACTTAATTGGGACTGAGCATGGTCTCAGGCTAATCTTCAACTAAATAGAAGGTACAACTAGTCTCCACCAAGATTTCCAACTGAATGAAACCACTTAAGAGAGCATTGTCTGGGAGAGATATGCTTTTTCTAGGGAATGCTTGAGGCCCCTGAACCTCCCTTCTTTTACAGATTAAAGGAGACCCCCATCATTTATGTCAAGGATCTCATCTATGATTTTTATTTCAACTAAAATATCTATGTTCAGGACTCCAAAATGACTGTCTCTAGCCTCAACCAAGCTCCAGACTAGCATTTACATTGACTACAACTCTATAGTTCCTTGAGAGCAGGGGCTATCTCACTTTGTATTCATATCACCAACGCCTACTCAGGTGTCTAATGTATTTGCTTAAGGAGAAATGGATTGGCTAATTACAACTTCTGCTTATCCTCTGATACTTTTTCTCTCACATATACCTCTATTACTGAAAATACCCCAATGATACTTCAAACTCAAGTATGCACAATAGGTCCCCCACATCAAAAAGTCCCTTTTCTTTATTTCTCCAGACCCCTGTGTCCTTCAAAGCATAGCTCAGGTATCATTTCCCATCCAAGGCCTTTCTTAATCCCTAAATCATTCATCCTCCCTCCCCTCTTGGAATTCCTTTGTATTAATTTTGTATAGGCTTTAGTATAAACTTAATTCATGTACACTTGCTGCCTCTTCCAACCCCCAGTCAAATGTAAGCTAAGTTTCTTGAGAACAAGGATGATTTTGATTTTGTCTTCATATCTTCAATGCTAAGCACAGTGCCCTGCATATACAGGGTGAGAAAGCAAAATGGTGAGTCCATCAGAATTAGGAACTCCCAGCTAAGGAAACAAGCCCTTCTCTGCTTTAAGATTCCTTTCTGAATCCAGCCATTCTGGAGAGCAATCTGGAATTATGCCCAAAAAGTTATCAAACTGTGCATACCCTTTGACCCAGCAGCGCTACTACTGGGATTATATCCCAAAGAAATACTAAAGAGCGGAAAGAGACATATATGTGCCAAAATGTTTGTGGCAGCTCTTTTTGTTGTAGCTAGAAACTGGAAGATGAATGGATGTCCATCAGTTGGAGAATGGTTGGGTAAATTGTGGTATATGAAAGTTATGGAATATTATTGCTCGGTAAGAAATGACCAGCAGGAGGAATACAGAGAGGGTTGGAGAGACTTAAATCAACTGATGCTGAGTGAAATGAGCAGAACCAGAAGATCACTGTATACTTCAACAACAATACTGTATGAGGATGTATTCTGATGGAAGTGGAAATCTTCAACATAAAGAAGATCCAACTCACTTCCAGTTGATCAATGATGGACAGAGGTAGATACACCCAGAGAAGAAACACTGGGAGGGGAATGTAAATTGTTAGCACTAATATCTGTCTGCCCAGGTTGCATGTACCTTCGGATTCTAATGTTTATTGTGCAACAAGAAAATGATATTCACACACATGTATTGTACTTAGACTATATTGTAACACATGTAAAATGTATGGTATTGCCTGTCGTCGGGGGGAGGGAATAGAGGGAGGGGGGGTAATTTGGAAAAATGAATACAAGGGATAATATTATAAAATATATATATATATATAATAAAAAAATATATTAAAAAAAAAAAAAAAAAAGATTCCTTTCTGATTCCCAACACCCCTACGCCACCCCCCCCACTCCCATGGCTCAAGAAGCCAGCACCTTTAATTCACAAATCCCTGTCAAAAGCACCCTTTTGAATTCCAATGATATCTGGGCTTTCCCAGCCCCCCATTATCTGCTCAGGTTTCCCCAACCCCCACAAACAGCTTCTTCTTTATCTAAAAACTCATTGAATTCTATTCAATGCTAACCCTGACAGGAGCCTGGGACTCCACCCACCTTCAAGATTATAAAAAAGGGAACCTTGGAGCCCACTCTTTGCAGGAACCCAAACATGGGATTCTTACATCAGCCATGCCAAGGGTTCCTGTCTACCTAGTGACCAGCTCTGGCCCTGGCATCTTTCTACCTTTACCCTTTACTTCCAAACCCCAAAATAAACCTTTTTATCAATCTAGGTTTTCAGACCTGTAAATTCCTTTACAGGGGACTCTGCGCTGTCACTAAACTACATTTAATTATGTATCCTTGCACCGAATCAAAAGGGGTTACCCCTTACCTAATTCTCATCAATAATATCCCAGGATGCTCAGAATACTAAGAGATTAGATTACTTTCTCAAGATCATGAAGTCAGCATTTATCAAAGACAAAATTTGAACCCAACTTGTTGCTAGTTTCTAGGCCAGCTCTCTACCTACCACACAGTGCTGCCTGATATTAGTAGTGCCAAATAAATGTTTGTCAAATTGAACATGTCCACATGTTCAGAGTTCCCAAGCAACTTGACTCTCATACTGAATAAGTGGAAACATTTGGTGAAGGGTAAGGAAGGTGTGAAGAGAAGTTCATGAACATCAAGACAAAATGCATAGACTTGGGGAAGAGTAATCACTTGTGCTCTGAGAAATTAGATGGCCCAGTAGATAGAGCTCTTAGACTTGGAGTCAGGAAAACCTGAGTTCATTCTTCCTCATGCACTTACAAGTCTTGTGATCCTGGGCAGGTCATTTAATCTGTCTGTCTCTGATACCTCATCTGCAAAATGAAGACAATAATAGCACATCCCAATGGTCCCATGACATAATAAGTAAAATGTTCTTTGTAAATCTATAGATTTGTAAATGCTATAGAAATGCTGGCTATTATAATTATCATTATTATGCTCTTTAGTTATGCAGATGAAAGACCTATTTGGGGGGCTAGGAGGACAGTGATGACAGGTGTCTAGGTAGTTCATTTAGAAAATTGTCAGGGAAGCAACATGCTATTGCTTCCAGGTCCAGAAAATGAGCTGAATTGAGTCCTAGTTCTGCCACAACTAGGTGAATGTACCCAGACAAGTGACTTTCCCTCTCTGGACCTGTTTTCTAATCTTCAAAATGAGGACATTGGACCAGATGATCTTTAGAGTCCCTTCCAATTCTGACAGATCTAAGGTTTTCTTGAGTAGCCTGATAAGCTGCAATCAGTGTTTAGGACCTGGGATGGGTCCTCCTTGATGTTGGCCAACAGAATTGGGAGTTGACTGACTGCTCAGGTGGGCTGGATTAGAAGTGCTTTACTTTTTCCGACAACTGCCCCTTGAGGCCCATAGTCACTCCTCCTCTTCTCATATTCTCCTCATTAACTAGGAGAATGTGGGAGGCTGCCCTTGTCTTTCCAGCAGCTGCAGCTTCCACACAAAAACATTTTGTCACACACGGCGTCCCGAAGATGATTCATCCATCCCAGAGGTACCAGCCCCTTTGAGTTCGTCCACTCTGCCACAATTTCTAAACCTAAATGTCCCCAGAATAAGCTCCACTCCCCTGACTCCCTATCCTTAAAAAAAAAAAAAAAAAAAACTTTTTAGGTTGTTTTTTTTTTTTTTTTAAATATATGAGTTTAACAGGCAGAGCAATAAAAAACAAATCAAAGGGAGTACATTGCAGATCTTAAGAGATTCCAATAGCTATTATGTATCATAATGCTAGCTAAAGAGAAAAAATTCAGGTGTCAACAATTCACATCACAGAGATCTGGGACATTTAGGGATTCCAAGCCCTATATGAATCAGCAACATAATATGGCAGCCAAGAGAGGTATTATGACCAGGACTAGAGAGGTGAGAGTCCTGTGCAGCCACATCAGAAGAATTATGCAAATACAATGGCAAAGTATCAGCCCTCTCCACAACATTCTCATCTTCTAATTTGCATTAGCATTATCTACATAAGTCTTATTTTCCCCTACTCCATGACAAACTTCTTGGAAGTAGAGGTTATGATTCTGAAACTCTGACTCCCACATTGGGCCCTGTCCACAAAGATCTTTAAGAAAGGTTTGAGTGAAGACCTTGGGGCCCCTGTTCACAGTGACAGTGATGAAGCCCCTCATGAAGTTCAATAGTTCCTATTCTGTGTAGAGCAAGACACTTTGAGCTCCCAATTAGCCTACTTGGTCTTTTGGATATTAGGTGTTGGTCATTCATAGAGTCTCAGCAATATTCTCCAGCAAAGGGACTAATATTGGTTCTCTAGGAAGAGTGACTATTCCCCCATAAAACAACTTCAGCATCTAAAAATGGATGCATTGTTAGGGCCTTAGAACCCACCCAGTCCTCTCAGTATTTAAGTGAAAAGCAGCAAGATATAGCAGAAAAATAACTGGTCTTGGAGTCCAACCTCTAATACTCTAATACACTCCTATCTCACTTCACCTTTCTCAGTCTCTTTATGTGTTACAATTCTATAACTCCTTCAAAAACTCCATACTATCTTCTATAAGAGATTTTTCTGGGTTTCCTCCTTCCTTAGCTGCTAATACTTCCCCCTCAAAGGTTATTTTTCATCTACTCTGCATGTATCTTGTATATATCTATGTATGTGCATGTCAGAAATTGAGGAGAAAGCTCTCCTAAGCGTAGCATAGTGATGACACATAGTCATTCAATAAATATATGTTGATGGTATAGTGAGGATTTCTTCTAAGGTTTGCATTGAACTAGATGGCTTCAGGTTCCTTCCAAATGAAATTCTATACAAAAAGAGAAAGACAGAAAAATAGGCAAAAGGTATAAAAAAAGGGGGTAAAAAGAATCAGATTTTCAAATTTTCAGGTTTTTAAGAAGGATCTTTAGGAGTATAATATCTCTGGATCAGGAAAAATGGGGCAATAGTTAGAAATCCCTGATCTCCAGATTCAAATGGGGAAGAAGCCCCCTGAATAGCAAGTAGTTGGACAGGAGGAACCTGGGGGTTTGGTAAGGACTGACTGCAGCAGACAAGAATTTTCTTGCCAACTGGAAAAGTGCCAGCAAAGTGCTGGTGGGAAGGCAATGCAGACAACAGGTGCAGGCAGCAGGCTTTGGGTATTTGGAGATGGAAGGAAAAGGGGACACGAGATGGTTAGGATTTTGAAAAGAGTCTGTAAAGAATCTGAGAAACAATCACAACAATAATATAGTATTTATAAGTATAACCTTCAAAATGCTTCACATACTATCTCATTAGATCCTCAAAACAAGCCTGTTTTTTTTTGGGGGGGAGGGCAGGTAGGGGGGAGTGTGCTATAGTATAACTGTGTCAATTTACCATTGAGGAGACTGAAATCCAGAGAAATGGAGGTCTTTGTCCATGATCAAATGCCGTGGTTGGCATTTAAACTTGGTCTCAGCTTCATCCTGCTTTTCAACTAGTAATTAATCTATCCTCTCTAGTGATGTGAGCAAGGATAGGATATAAAAGAAGGGAGAGAAAGGGTCAGAAGATCACCTTAGTATTGGGGCCAGGATATGTTAGCCACTGTTCCAGACTAGAGGCTGGAGGTTGTTCAGGGCTGAGGTTTGAGGAGTAGCACCCCCCCCCCTCCTTTCTCACCATCCATGCAGCCTACAGCTCAACCCTGAGGGTGTGGTGACTAAATTGCTCTGGGGGAAGAAAAAGAAAAGGAGGTCTGAATCATCCTTCCTGAGGCGTCAGCCCATTTCAGGGAAAGGGAGAAGATGCCTGGTCCCACTGTGAGGAGTGAGAGGCAAAAAAGCGCCCTGCTGGAGAAGCAAAGCCCCCTCGCTTTTGGAAACAGCAGCTCCTTGGGCTGACACGGTGCTCAACTCCGAATCTCCTGACACAGCTGTCCCCACCAACTACCACCCTGTCTCTAGCCTCCCTGTAATCTGCTTTCCTATCCCATTCATCCTGCTCCCTCTTGTCCACCCATGCAATCTGCTCTGGCTTCCCACCCCTTTGCTGCTACATAAAAGCCTGGTGGGTCTCTACTGACTGTCTCCCTTCTCCTCCCACGCCTGCCTGCAGGAGGGCAGCCAGAGGGTGTGAACCTGCTTCAAATGGAGGACTATTTCTCTTCCCCCACCAGTCTCATCAAAGCTGGGCTCTCTAAAGCCCCTGTGAAATGGAAAACAATTCACCAAACTTCCAGAACCACTCTATGTTCCCACTCCTCATCTCCCCTGCCATTGTCCACCCCTGCCTCTCCAGAAACTGCCCAGACCATCTCTTGGGCCTGATTCCTCCCTTGGCACTGGTGACAAGTCAGGCCTCCCCCCAAAAAAACAAGTTTGGGGGTATTTCCAAAACTGTGACTGGGAATTTTTTCTGCTTGGGGGAAATACTGCAAACTTTACTCATCCTCAATTGTGAAAAGCAAAGGCAGAAGAATTATGCTTGTTAACTAGTTGCTAAATCTCATTATCCTTATGCTTTTTTAAAAAATTACTTATACTTCCTAACTGTGTAACCTTGGACAAGTCACTTGACTCCAATTGCCTCAGCAAAAATCAAACAAACAACAAAAACAAAATAAAACAAAAACAAAAACCTATGCTTTTGAAGGATTCTCTGAATGTTTCAGATTTGGTGACCTAGGGAAAAGCCCTAATTGTCCCATATTAATTATAAGTCTGGACATTTTTCCTTCTCATTTAGCTGCTTTACTTAGTTTGCTTCTGGGAAGGAAGTCTAAGTCTTGTACATCTAATAGTAAAGATAGAGATGGAGAATGCTTCTGAATTAGAAGTGAAGAGACAGCTTCAGAAAGTCTTCTGCTATGGATCCAGTCTAATTAGGAAGCTCTTTGACCCACAACAAGAGAATAAGTTGAAGACTCCCTAAGCAATATCTTCACCCACATCTTTGAAATTCCTTTTCTGCTTACATCCCTGTAAGCCATTTGGCACTCCAGGCTTTCTGCAATTTACTGCTGCTGATCTCTTCAGATGAGGAACTCAAAGAATAGAGATGATTTCAGTTTTCTGGACTCCATAGCTCTTAATTCAATTCAAAAATACTAAGAGGTGTTGGAGACACAGCAGCAGAAAATCCAGTAATACACAGCACAATAATAATCTTCAATCTCAAGAGATACAGGTTCAACAATGAAGAGAGAGATGGATTTGATACCATCAAGAGCTGAGTCCAGTTCCCAGTTCATGCATGACCTTGGAAGCAATATGACTTCTCTGGCCTCAGTATTCCCTGCTGTAAAATACAACTTTGGACTAAACAATTACTAAAGTTTCTTCCAACTCGAAATACTGTGAACATATCAATCCCAGTTTTAGCTCTGTGACCATGGGAAATTTCCTAGACCGAATTCAAACGTACCCAGATTTATCTGGGTCAGGGTAAATCATCTAGTCATCTAGAGATAACATTACTGATAAGTCTTTGAGACTGAATCTTCTCTGTCTTTAACTGGAACACAGGTTAAAAATACTTCTGCTGTCTATCTCACAGGATAATATTATTTATATATAATCTTTCTTACATGCACTATGCTAAGGGGTTTACAATTATTATCTCATTTGATCCTCATAACAACTCTGAGAAGTAAGTGCTATTGTTAACCCTCTTTTACAAATAAAGAAACTGAGGCCAGCAGGTTAAGTGACTTGTCCAGGGACACATAGTTAGTAAGGATGACTGAGACTTGACTTGAACTCAAGAATTCCTAACTCCAGGCTCGGTGCTTAGCCATTTGATCCTAGAAAAAATGGGTTTGCAAAATTCCAGGTGCAGTACATGGTTTCAGATGTCCAAAGGCTGAGCCTATGACCTGTGGTATCATCTCCAGAGGTCCTTAACAACATCAATCCAATAGACTAGCTCTGTTCTAGGTGGCCTCAACATTGATACTACTATAGGGTTTGTTATTCTACAGAGCTGGCCAGTGCCACTATAAGACCTAGAGCCAAAATACAGATGAATTCTATGTAATTCCTG
The DNA here is from genome assembly GCF_048593235.1 of Sminthopsis crassicaudata. Classification (NCBI taxonomy): domain Eukaryota; kingdom Metazoa; phylum Chordata; class Mammalia; order Dasyuromorphia; family Dasyuridae; genus Sminthopsis; species Sminthopsis crassicaudata. The sequence continues at coordinate 229,137,022 of NC_133618.1, read as the reverse complement.
AAAAATCTGAGACATAGGATGTATTTAAATGCAGTTTTGCTACTTTCAGATTTATCCAAGAAATAGAATTCACTACTAGTTTCTAAAAAGTTCAAAGGGCCCTTCTTTAATAAACAGATTAAACTATAACTATCAACATCTCTTTGCTTATATACAATTTCTATCTTCAATCTGCTAACATGTCTGAAAACTATTTGCTCTCTAAATAAACTTACTTACCTCCCACAGCCTTTTGTACACCTTTGATATTATTAGCAATAATATTTTTCCATAGTTCGATAAAGTTTGTAACATGATTTACACAAATTATCTCATCAAAGTCTCACAAAAACCTCATGAAAGCAGTACTGCATAATGGGGGAAAAAATGCTGATCATGGTATTTTAGAACCTGATCTGGAATTAGAACTTAGTGTCTTGTGACCTTGAACAAGTATGGAATTAGTGTCTGTGTGACCTTGAACAAGTAACTTGGGTTCTCGAGGCCTCAAGTTACTCATCTGTAAAATAAGATTAAATTCAATGATCTCAAGAGCTACTGTCATATGTTTCTATTACATTCTTACCCTTATCTTACAAGAGAGGTCACTGAGGCTCAGAGAGATGATGTGATTTGCCTACAGTCACACTATCAGAAAGTACCAGAGAGATCTGAACACAAGTTTCCCTAACTCCAAGTAAATTCCTTCTTTCATTTCCCTACTCAGGAGGATGGAGTGGTGTGATTTTCTTGGACATTATACTGATTTGTTATTTATTTTCAATTAACAGAAATCTGTCCTTCCACACTGACCCAAAGAAGAGTCAATAGCTGGGAGAGAGTGTGGGAAAATTTCCCAGCTTTGGCAACATTTTCCCTCAGCAAACAAGGGTCCAAACAAAGGCTGAAGGCATTCTAGTGCTAGGGCAAGTGGAAATGTCACACCCAAGAGGCTATGCAAAGAGAACTGTCTTAGGAAGGAATTCAACAAATCAATGTAGAAAGATCAAACTGCCTTGCCCTTCCAGCTGTGTACCCTACCCTCAAGAAAGAAGTTATTCACTGCCCAGAGAAGCCTCATCCCAAGATCTCCTTGCCTAACATGGCTCTAAAAAGAAAGTCAGAAACAGGGTTGGTACAGTACAGGGGAAGAGAGGGAAGGGGTTGAGAGAAAAGGGAGCCAGTGGCTAGCAGCAGGCAGAAGAGTATCTCCACAATTGGTTAGCTGCCCACTAACCACAGCTCGTTTCTAAAGCTCCCTATAGGCCAAGCTCCAGGCTGATGGTGAGGAAGTGAGACTTAATGAAGCCACAGTGGCCAGAATACTATTCCCCATCCTCCAGATCCCAGGCTCACTAAGAAACAGGATTAGGATGTTTAGGTGAATAGAGAATGTAGGAAACCCAGAGCAAGGGAATCTTTGCTCTCTTCTCTGTGTGACCGAGGGCAAGTCTTTCCAATCTTTGAACTTCAGTTTCCTCCTCTGTTAAATGATTAAGATAGCTCTAGATGATCTCTAAGCTTCCCTTTAGCCACTTACATTATATAATTTTAAGTTGACAGAGAGGACTGTTTGAAGCCTAAAGATATGTTGTTTATTCGGGGTCTTTTCAGGACATGCAAAATTTGTAGCATAGTAGAAAGAAAACCTGGGATGAGTTTTTATTTAGTAAAGATATTATTTCCCTCCTCCACCTCCCCCATCCTCCCCACCATCAGTTCTGAATGTACTAAAGATGAATTTGCTCATTATAAATGGAAAGAAGGGAGGGGGAAGAAGGAAGGTAGGAAAGAAAATGGAAGGGAGAGAGGGAAGGAGGCGGAAAAAGAAGGAAGAAAGGGGAGGAAAGGAAGAGGGAAAGAGACAGAGAGAGATACAGACAGACAGACAGAGACAGAGAGAGGAGAAGGAAAGAAGGAAGGGAGGAAGAGAGGAAGGGAAGGAAGGAAGAAGAAAGGAAGAATGGAGAAAGGGAAAGAAGAAAAAGAGAGGAAGGGAAAGGAAGGGGAGAACAACCAAACACTCCTGGGATCACTGTCTTATCTGGCCACCCCTTTTTCTCTGGGCTATTTTGGATAAGATTCTTCCCCTCTCTAAGTCTCAGTTTTCTCTCCCTTTTAAAATGAAGGTTTGGGACTAGATGATCTCTTTCCCTAATATTCAGGAATTCTCTGAAATCTGTGCATATGAGAGAAAAAGAGTGGGAACATCCTTGAGCATACCAGGAACAGTGAACAGCAATGAAAGTACAATGCAGTCTTTTGTTTTAAAAGGAACAACCAGGAGGGAAAGATTCCTGGGGGGCGGAGAGGGGGGGAGGACATTGAATCATAGGCTAACATCAGCTCCTCAGGAGCCCCCATCAGGCCTAGTGACACCCTGTGTTCAGGCCAGCTCAATAGGCACTGGCTTCTGTGTGTTGGAGGTGGAAGAGAGAAGGCAGACAAGGGGTGCCCAGTAATGTCGCCCACGCTCTCTCCCCATACACACTGCAAAAATTCTTTATGTTTATACAAAGTTTCATGGAGGCACATTACCATTAGTAAAGGTGAAGAAGAGTACACTGGTGAAATGGGGTTGTACTGCTACCAAACAATGATCATTTCATGCATTTGGAAAGAGGAGGGAGCAGGTCCTGGACCAGTGGTCTCAGTATATATACAGTACAAGATGAATAGATCCTCAGTAACTTAAGAGTCTTTGAAAGTGGCATGAGGCACTGGAGATTAAAAAAAAATGGGAACACTAAATTTATGTAGAGTGAAGTGAGCAGAATCAGGAGAATAATTCACATGATGACCACAACAATCTATAGAGAAACAATACTAAAAGACCACAAAATTCAATGCAGTGACCAATGATTTCAGCTCTTTATCTCTTAGTAGAGAAATTATGGGCTAAAAGTGTGGAACAGGGCTCACATTTTCAGGCAAAGACAATGTTTTTATTTGTTTTGTTTGTTATGTTTATTTCTTAAAAGTGAGGGTCCTATTACTGATGATAAAAGTCATTTATAAGTGCAGTGTTATTTTTTAAAAATCAAAAAAAATATATTTTAAGGAGGTTATGAGATTTGCCCATGGTCACACATTGTGTCAAAGGTTCTTCCTGATTGCAAGGCCAAGTTTCTACCCACTGGCCATGCTTTCAATCTTAACATAGTGTACTCACTGCTCAAAGTACCTTTTTTGCTGTTTATTTGAGGGATTAGAGGTGTTTATCAAGAGCTACTAGCAGTAGGCAAGAAATATCAGTAACCTCCTTGACTAAAAACATCTTCTCCACACAATCCAAAAATCAGAAAATCATTTGAGTTAACAAAATCTCTCTTTGTGAGGGTGAGGGGTGTGGAGAGAAGAATCAGTAAAAGGAAGAGAAGGAAGAGGAAGAGGAGAACAAGGACAAGAACAAAAAGGAGAAGACAACAATGATAATGTTGATAACTCTCTTGTCCACCACACAATGAGTTTTACAAAAGATTTTCCCAGTAAAAACTTGGTTCTACTTGGCTCCAGAGGGTTGCACAACAAATAATGGGTATAAACTACAGAGAAATTTAAACTTGATGTCAGGATCATAAGAATATAAATATTAAAATTGGAGAATAGAAGATAGATTGGAGGGAGCCCATAGACCATCTAGTCTAACCTTCTAATTTTATAGATGAGGAAAATGAGGCTGAGAGAGGTTATATGGCTTGTCCAAGGTCATAGACTCAAATAATCTGAGAACTGGAAGTGATCTCAATAGCCATCTGGTCCAATACTTACAAAGAAGAATAATTGCCCACTATAGCATAGCCAGACAAGAAGAAGTCTTTTAGCCTCAGCTTGAAGGCTTAAGGAAGAGGAACTCACCATCTCTCAAAGAGGCCTGTTCCACTTTGGACAGCTCTCATTGTTAGAAAGTTCTTGATATCAAAATAAGTTTGTCTCTGTTTCTATCCTCTGGGACCAAAGAAAACATGTTTGAAATTCCCTCACAATACAGGTCTTCAAATAATTGAAGAGAGTCGTGTTCCCATCCAGATTATTAAACTAAACATGCCTTCAGCTGAGCTTTATTTATCTTGAATTTAAGGCTTTCATCATCCTCATTGCTCTCTTCTGGACACGATGTCTCTTATCAAGACTCATCTTAAACTGTGCTATCCAGAACTGAACAAAACTCTAGATTAAACTTGATGAGAACAGAGTACAATAGGCTTATCACATCCCTATTCCTATAATTTCTCCTAAGGTGGCCCAAGATTATATTAACTTTGGGGGGGAACAGCCACCTCAAATTCTTGACTCAAATTAAGTTTACAATCTACTGAAATCCCTAGACCTTTTTTCAAAACTATTACCTAACTATATCTTAAAAGTTGATTATTTGAATCCAAGTATATCTTTACATTTATACCACTAAATTTCATCTCATCAGATTGAACCCAGTCCTCAGCCTGCCGTCATCCTTTTTGGGACCTGACTCCCTCCCTCATCCACTGAGTTAGTTTTTGCCCACAGCTTTTTGTCATCTTCAATTCTCAGAAGCAAATCATCTATACTTTTATTCAAGTCGCTGGACAAAAAAATGTGAAACAGTACAAGATCTAGCCCAAATCCTTGGAGCACAGGATCCTGATCCTGATACTAACAATCACTCTTTGCTTTTGTCATTGACTTCCTTGACAACCAGTTCATTTGACAAAAAGAAGATACCAAGTCTCACGGAAGGGAAGGGATTTACATGGATAGAAAGTGGCAAAATCAGGATTCATATTCAGGTTCTAGGTTTTGGAAATGGCAAAAAGTACTGGATTTGGAGATCTGGAAGATTTGGATTCAAATCCTGATTCTGCCACTTGTAACTGTGACTCATTCTGGGTCTCAGCCTTTTTATTATAGTGATGGAGTTTGAACCCCAAGATTCCTTTCAGCTAAAAAAATCTTGCAATATGCCTCTAAATAGGTAGTGAATCAAAAATAGGATTTAAAACTTCAGGACCAGTGCTTTTACTCCTGCCCAGGCTGTCTTTCCAAAAATATCCTAAACCATTAGAGCTGTCCGAAATTAGAATAGACTGAGGTCAAAGGTAACTTGGAGGTCAAGTCAAAGCTAGAGGACCACTATTTAGGGATATGGATCCCTTTTCAGGTGTGAGTTCAACCAAATAAGCAAGCAGAACAACATTCATTAAATATCTACTATGTGCCAAATAGTATTGGTGCTCAATGGCTTATGTAACTGACCTTGGAGGTTCCTTGCAACTCTGAAATTCTATAATTCTATGATATTTTTACCTTACTTTTTTTTTTCATTTTGTACTCCCAGAAAGTGAAAATGCTCCCATCTCTTCACACCTGGTATGATTGGCTAATAAAACAATAACTACCACAGAACTATAGGTTTAGAGTTAGAATATTAGGGGTTTTTTTTGGTTTTTGTTTTTTTTTTTGGTGAGGCATTTGGGGTTAAGTGACTTGCCCAGGTCCACATAGCTAGAAAGTGTTAAGTGTCTGAGACCAGATTTAGTACAGAGTTTCTTAATCTGGAATTCAAAGTAAAGATTTTTTTTTTATCAGAATGAGATTTATTCAGTGTTTGTTCTTATACAACCTGGGCATCTACAAACAACTAAGTAATAGAGCAGATAAGTACAAAGATTTTTTTAAAATATTTTGATAACTATATTTCAAGAAAAATGATTTCCTTTGTAATTCTATATAGCTAATTCAATACACTTGAAAACAAGATTCTGAAAAAGGGATTCACAATTTTCTCCAGACTATTATACAGGGGATCTATGAAACAAAAAGTGTTAAGAACATCTTAACTATTCCAGCCTTTTTGTTTTTCAGAGAAAGAGAATGAAGTCCAAAGACAATGCCAGCTCACATAACACCTGTCACCTGACCCTTGGTCCATAATGACCTCTATCCAGACTCCAACAGTTTTTGGTTCAATTCTTTGGTACTAAAGTCATCTGCATTTGTGTCTCTCTAGTGAGTGAGGAGCTCCCCAAAGCAAAGCATCTTAACCTACCTATACTGTATCACTCCAAGCTCTAGCACAAAGAAGAAACTTAATAAATTAAAGTCCAGGAAACATATACAATTACTCATGAACAATCCCCTCCACTAGGTCAATTACTAAGCTGCATCAGATGTTCACTTAATAAAACCTTTTATTTTTATAACAATGCAGGAAGTGACAAGATAATGAACAGAAAAAGCGTCAAAATATTGAAAATCAGTAGGGAACTTAGGGTCCCAGAATCATAATTCTAGAGCTGGATATGATCTCAGAGACCATCTGTTCCAACATTCTCATTGTACAGATGAGGCCCAGGAATTTGCTAAGGTCACATAAGTGAGAGAGGTAGGATTTGATACAGGTCCTCTGACTTCAGAGCCAGTACTAATACTACTATTAGCTACAGTAGTAATGGTAGTAGTGGCAATAATGATTATTAAGGTTTGCACATATTCATAATAACCCTAGAGGTAAGTGCTCTTATTTTACAGAAGAGGCAAACAGGATCACACAGCTAGGAAGTATCTGAGACTGGATTGGAACTCAACTCTTTCTGACCCCAGATCCAGCATTCTGTTTACTGTACTACCTTGTCCCTTCCAGGGAAGGGTGTATTTGGCTCTGAAGGACTTAGTTTTCTGGTATAATGTAGCAAACCCTGGTCTTCCTTTCCCTGTGGTGTTAAAGGATTTACTTTTCTCTCTTGTCCTCTGTCTCTAGAACATGTAACATAATGTGACTTTAAGACTTCTCGGGAAGCGTAGGAAAGGACCATCCTTTCACACTCCACCAAGATGGTAGCTGTGAGCAGATGAGCAAGCACATGTCCTGCTGGCCCAGGCCTGGCTCTGGGCCTTTGACAGAATCAGATAATTTAACATAATTTTGGGAGAGATGAATACATGCAGCTTTGAAGGTAACTTTATGATTTCAAAAGTTTGAGACTTCTTGGGTCCATCAACAAGAGCTGACTGGAAGCAGGAAAATTCTATAAATAGAGGTTTTTCGAAGAAGATGACCACAGAAAGCAAAATAAGCCTCAAATTTTGGGCTGATATGTCAGAAGATATGGATTTGGAGAAAGTTATTCAAAAAATGCAGGACCAAGGAGAACATGTAATAACAATTTAGCAATTTCACAAAATGTCTCCTCTTTTGATGCTTTAAATATTAACTTTGAGTTCAAATCTAGCCTCAGATACTTCCTAGCTGTGTGTGATTCTGTTTGCCTCAGTTGCCTCATCTGTAAAATAAGAGCACTTATTTCTCAACATTATTATGAAGATTTACAAATCTTAACACATCATATATGTAATAATATTCATTATTGCTACTACTACCATTACTATTGTAGATACTAGTATTATTAGTACTGACTCTGGAGTCAGAGAACTAAACAGTAAATATAAGTTACTACTTTGTGCTTAAGTTTTTTCAATGCACTACTCTGTTTTAAAATAGCTTGCACGCAAAGAAAATGAATATCTGTCCTATATCTGATCCATATCATACATTGATTACTTCCTTTTGGGAAGAACCTGGAAATAAACCAGAATTAAATTATAAGTAACTCTTTCTAGGGCTGCAGTGATAGCATAAAGAGCCAGCAAGTTTGAGAAAAAGAGGCCTAGTCTCTATTTTCAGATATCTAGGTAGTGTAATGGCTAGTGATCTACCCATTAAACTCAAATCCAGTGTTAAATTCAAATCCAGCCTCAAACATTCCCTAATATGATCTTTAACAAGTCATTTAATTTTTGTCTGCTTTCAATTTTCTCTAATATAAAATGAGAATAATAATAGTACCTACATTCAAGGGTTGTTGGGAGAATGAAATAGATGCTTGTAAAGCAGTTAGCACCATGCCTGGAATACAGTGGGAATATATTAAATATTTGTTTCCTGCCTTTCTTTTTCAAAGCCAAGTTCTTTCAGAACTATGGATCCAGAGTTAGAGAATCTGTAAGAGCAAAAGGACCTCCAAAACTTTTTCTGTGAACAAAATTCTTCTACACCAACTACTCAGTTTTTGCATGTGTTATGGATCTTTGTCAATCTGGTGAAGCCCATTCTAGAATAATTTTTAATGATTTTTAATATTTTAATCATTTTTAAGTGATTAAAGGAAATGCTAAATTTCCCTGGGATATTGAGTGAAATAAAAATGTAAATTTTTTCCACCTACATTTACAAACCCCCTTAAATCTACCCACAGGATCCTTGATATTTTTCAGATACCCAGTTCAGAATCCCTGTTCCATACAAATCTGGTCATGTCTGTCATTTCTTACCTCAAAAGTCAGCTGTCACTACCTACTATCTCATGAAGTAAACTTCAAACTCAGCCACTAAGAACTAGGAAATACCTTATTTCTTCAGCCTTCCACTTTCTTCTTTACTTACTCTTAATTTTCTGGCATATTGGGCAAATTTTTGTATACTGTATACAAACTGAGCTTTCTTACCTACATGCCTTTGCTCCTGCTGCATTCTATGACTGTAATGCCCTCCACTCTTTAATTCCCTTTCCTTCCATCCTTTAAAGCTCAATTCAAATGTCATCTCTGCCATGAAATCAAGCTTTCCCTGATTCACTCTCCAACCCATAACAATATCAAAGAGCATCATTTTTGTACTTCTATAAGGTACTTATCTTTTAGTCAATCAATTAAACAAGCATTTATCAAGACAGCAGATGTACAAAAACAAAAACAGTGTTAGCCCTTAAGGGGGCTTACTTACTTATATTTACTGTTTAGTTCTCTGACTCCAGAGTCAGTACTAATAATACTAGTACCTACAGTAGTAATGGTAGTAGTAGTAATAATAATAATTATTATATATATGATGTGTTAAGATTTACAAATCTTCATAATAATGTTGAGAGATAGGTGCTCTTATTTTACTAGGGTGTGTGTGTCATATGTCTGAACAAAAGTGTAGGTTCCATGAAGACTGGACCATGACTCAAGTAAGTTCTGTTTCCCCTGGTTTCTCCTGATAAATGTTTATGGAATTGAATATTAGACCATGGGATCTTCAGGGCCAAAAAAAAATAAGTTGCAATTGAATGTGATTACCACACATATACACATACACTCCAGAAACTCTAGCTTATAGAGCCATAGAAATTTAGAAACTTTTCATTGCATTATATATTTTAAGCTGAAAGAATTCCAGATTCCAGATTTGGAATTCAGATTCCAAATCCCCTCCTTTCTATAGATGAAAAAAAGTTGAGGCCCTGAGAGGTCTAATGCCAGGTCTAAGGTCATACAGGTAGGAAGTGCCAAAGCCAAGATTCAAACCCAGATCCTCTGCTGCTAACTTCATAGCTCTTTCTACTTTCCATAGCACCACTATGTTGGCAGCCAAGCAAAGGACTGACTGAGGAAGAAGGGATGTAGTATTTGATGGCCAGGGGGAAGGGAGGGAGAACCACATTGAGGATCCACTCCACTCTCAGCATTTCTTCATGTTGTTCCTGCACACCTAGAATGCCCTCCCCCTTTTCACAAAAATGAAGGACCCCCAAGACCTGCCAGAATATTAAATGATTGCTTATAGCTGGCTGCAAACTAATCAAGCTGACTCTCCAGCCATCTGGAGAAATACCCCTCCCATCATATCTAATGATGCAGACAAGAGGAAGAAAATGAAAAGCATTTTGTGGGAAGGGGCTGCAACAGTCACTACAAAGGCCTTTAAAGGTCCCTCTTCAAAGTAAAATGGCCTTGATTTCCATATCTATCAGGGACTGTCTCCTCAGTAACCACTGGGAAGAAAAAGGGACCTACCAGGAACAGAAACCTGGGCGCCAGTGACTCTGACATGGCTGGTGAAGAGAATGCTTATATGGCAGAATTCACAGTTATCCAGGAAAAGCAAAAAAGGGAAGCCCAAGGGGTAGGACCTAATTAAAAAGCTAATGAGCCATTCACTCAGAGCAGCAGCGGGTTTCAGGGAGAAGAGCCCTCCCTGGCTCTGAAAGTAAAGGATCTCAGTTCAAAGATCAGCTATATCACTTTATGTGAGCTCAAGTAAAAGGAGAATTTCTAGTCAGCATTAAGTCAATCCAATGCACCTATTGTGTGCAACACACTAAAACAAGGGTTCATAACATTAGGGTCCATAAACTTGTTTTTTAAAAAATATTTTGATAACTTCAGTTTTGCTTTGTAATTCTTTGTATCTTATTTTAATTCATTTAAAAAATATTCTCCTAAGAAAGCTTATTAGCTTCATCAGACTGCCTAAGGGATCCATGATATGAAAAAAAAATCAGAACCCCTGGACTAGAGATATAAAGGCAAAAACTATAGCCTCAGTCCGTAAGGGAGATAGGAGCATTTACAGAGGTACATATGAAACCAAAACTAGCATTAAAGAGGTATGGGAACAACTTAAAGTGTTCTAAGAAAACTCAGGCAGGAGAGAGAAATTTTCAGAGAATCCTAACTTACAAGTAATTTTGTTTTATTCTGGCAACAGGACAGAGCTGACAGAATAAGAAATTTGGAGTCCTGAAAAAACAGGTTCAAATCCTAACTCAGTCACTTACTACCAATCTAACCATGAACAAATCATTCCATCTCTCTGAGTCTTGGTTTCATTTTCTGTAAAAATAGGAATAATGATGCCTATAATACCTCTTCCACAGTGCTATTATAAGACTCTCATGAAATAATGTCTATAAACCACTTTACCAGTTTTAAAACATTCTATGTGCGTGTATCAGACTTGTGATTTCATCAGTGTAGTAAGTTCCCATCAAAGAATTGGATCTACAATGAAGAAATGTAAGTTAAGAGTTGCTTATGAGATGTTAAGTAATTTGCCCAGGCTTATTTAGCCAGTAGGTGTCAGGGACAAAGCTTGAACTGAATTCTTCCTGACTCACAATAGGTTCTGTAAGCTATGCTGCGGTAATGGCAACTTTAAAAATATTGATGGGGATGGGGATGGGGATGGGGATGGGGATGGGGATGGTGATAATAATGCTGGGGATGGTGATAATAATGCTGGTGATGGTGGTGATAATCATTAGGGCAACATGAAACAGTGGAATTCATGCTGAACTGGAGTCAACCAACACATTAATAAAGGATCTATTATAGGGCCAAGCACAGATAAGTACAGGAATATCAAAATAAGTAAGTTAATACTAAGTGATAGAGGAGGAAATAGAATAACGCAGGAAAAATCATCAGGAAAGTTATATAAGTAGGTAGCACTTGAGCTCAACTCAAGGGATTATGGATCATAAGGATTAGGGAGCTAGGGATTCTAAGAAAGTGGAAGTAAGAAGTAAGTCAGGAAAGGACTGAACTTGATTTTCTCCTTTAGCAATAGCTATGTGATCATGGACAAAACAGCCTCAGCCTCAGTTTTGCTACCTGTAATGTGGAGTCAGCATTTCAAATTTCACATATAAACAAGTGTATTTAAGATGCAAACCTTAAAGTGCTAAACAAATATTAACTGTTATTATTATGAAAACCTTATTATTGTTATTATTGCAAATGTTACAACACTGTGTAAATGTCTGCTCTCCTCATTATTATCCAAAAGCTTAAGGAGGCCTTCAAAATCTATTTCAACCTCCTCACTTTACAGATGAGGAACCTGAAGCCCAGAGAAGTTAATAATAATGATACTACTTGAAAAGGACATTATTCATAGCTGCTGAGCTAGGATGTAGTGAAATGACCTTCTCACAGTTAAGAAGACTAAGAATCATTGGCAAAAAGGAAAATAACCAAATCAGAACAGATTAGATCCAAAGAGAATATCCTATACTGGGAGAGTTGGCCAATGTTGTAGAAAGTTATTAAGTTAAAACTAAACAAACCTGCAAATTTAATACTCATCTTTATAAAGGAGTGTGTGTGTGTGTGTGTGTGTGTGTGTGTGTGTGTGTGAGAGAGAGAGAGAGAGAGAGAGAGAGAGAGAGAGAGAGACAGAGACAGAGACAGAGAGACAGAGAGACAGAGAGAAACAGAGACAGAGACAGACAGAGAGAGAGACGGGGGGGGAGAGAGACAGAGAGAGAGACGGGGGGGAGAGAGAGAGAGACAGAGAGAGAGAGAGAGAGAGAGAGACAGAGAGAGACAGAGAGAGAGAGAGACAGAGAGAGAGAGAGACAGAGACAGAGAGACAGAGAGAAACAGACAGAGAGAGAGACAGAGACAGAGACAGACAGAGAGAGAGACAGGGGGGGAGAGAGAGAGAGAGACAGAGAGACAGAGAGACAGAGAGACAGAGAGAGACAGAGAGAGACAGAGAGATCCATGAGATGAAATGTTTTGCCCAAGTTGATGGTGTCATAAGTAATATCAAATTTGAGATTTGAACCCAGGGCCTGTGACTCTAGAACCAGGGTTTTTTCCACACCATATGTTTTAAGTAAGGAACTTGTCCACTATTTTATAAGAGACAACATAGTATGAATGGGTTGTTCATGACTCCATGTTAAATTTTCATAGAAAGGATCCTAGAGTGGTTGGCCATTTCCTTCTCCAGCTCATTTTACAGATGAGGAAACTGAGGTAATTAATTGATTTGCCCAGGTCACTCAGCTAGGAAGTGTTAGAAACCAGATTTGAATTCACAAAGATGCATATTCCTCTCTCTAGACCCAGGACTCTATCCACTGCAACACTTCAAATCCCTCTTGACACTTAATTGTTGTATGACTAGGCAAGTCACTTAATTTCTCTCCCATGCTTTAATTTCCTTATCTGTAAAATAGGGATAATAATACTTGTGGTGCTAACTTCACAGGGTTGCCATGTGGCTCAAATGAGCTCATGAATACAAAGAGCTCTGCAAACTTTAAAGTAATATATGTTAGTTATTATCATGTCCAGTTCTTCTTGACTCTGTCGATCATACTATCCATAGGGTTTTCTTGGCAAAGACACTGGAGTGGTTTACCATTTCCTTCTAAGGAAGGATATAGGGGGATTCTTCTAAGGGAATTAAGGGAAAGGTTAAGTGACTAAGCTAGGATCCTACAGCTAGTATGTATCTAAAGCTGAATTTGAACTTGGGTCTTCCTGACTCAATCCCAGTACTCAATTAAACCATCTAAATGTCTCATTGTTAACACTACTAATTAATTATTGTTTGTTATATGGCAAATTAAATTATTCTGAAGCAAAAAAGCTAAAAAAACATTCAAGAACAAATGAACAGAGATCATCATCTTTCTCAAAAAGCTTTCTTCTGAACTTCCCTAAGATTGCCAAGGGCACCATCATCTCCCACTCCTCACTCTAATTCACTCCACATATCCCATCTGTTGCCAAGTCTTATCACTTCTTCCTTTAAGACAAAACTTGACTCCTTCTCTCCTCTGACATTACCCCAACTTTGGGCAGGTCTTCACCTCTCACCTGAACTATATAATAAAAGCCTGATGGTCCCTAATAGTGGGCAAATTCCCTATTTAAAACATGGTGTGATGGTTAACTCAAGACATTCCCTACTCTATTTTATCCTCCATCCAGTAGCCAGAAAGATTTTCCTAAAGTGCAGGCCTGACCATGTCACTCTCCATCTCAATAAACTTCAATGGTTCCCTGTTACCTTCAGTATCAAATATGAAATCCTGTATTTGTCTTTTAAAATGATCTTCACAAATAGTTCCTTCCTACATTTTCAGTCTTCTTACAATTTATTCCTACCATTCAAATCATACAAAGTGACTCACCTTCCAACTCCCAGCATTTTCACTGGCAACAATCTTCCATGCCTAGAACTCTCTCCCTCCTCACCTTCATTTCCTGTTTTCCTTAGATTCTTTCAAGACTCAGCCCAGATTTCATGTTCTTCAGGAGATCTTTATATGCACATATATGTATATCATGTGTTGTATGTATATGCATACTTGTGTGTGTACATATAGACTTAGTTATCTACATGTTGTCTCCCCCATTAGAATGTGAACTCCCTGAAGGCAAGAACTGTTTTTTTGCACTTTTTCTATAAATCTACCTGCCTAGAATATAGTAAGGGCTTAATAAGTATTTATTGATGACTCTTACTTGCATTTCTCCCTACACAACATTCCAACTCTTGCCTCTGGATCTTTTTAAAGGCTCTTTCCCAAGCCTGGAATGTTGTTTAACTTTTTCCATATTGTCTATACTTAAGTATGCTTGTGCTGTGTCCCCTCCCCAGCAGAATGAAAGTTCTTTATATGCAAACTCCCTCAGGACCCTTTGCATGGGGTGTGGCTCATAATAAGTGCTTAATAAATGCTTGTTGATTGATTGAAAGCAGAGACCAGTTTATTTTTGACTTTGTATCATTACATTTGTCTTTGTATCATTATTTTTGTTTGTTGTATTTTTGCACAGTGCCTGGGAATGGGATAAACTGAATTGAATTGAATTAAATGAAATCCTATGGAATTGACAATGAATGCTCCAGGGAAAGAACCAGCACAGAGGGCTCAGAAAGGATCAAACAGTACCTTCAAAAACATGGATCATTTGTTCTGGTCACAGCTATTGCCACCAACAAAAAGCAGCACATCAGCAGGAGGGGAAGCACAGCCCACGATCTAGGCAGCATCCCCAAAGCTGGCCAAGATGAGAATTAAAATTGGCCCCTGATAAGAATTCTACCATTGAGATGGAAAACAGCAATGAGCCAAAAGCTAGATCCCCTACCTTGGGTCTGCTCACATACCCCAAGGACTAACCAAGGCTCATTTGCCATCGAAAGCAAGGATACAAGTGGCCTAGTCCAAAGCCCAGCTTGGCTACTTCCTAGTGTGCACCTTCCCTCTTTCCTATCTTCCTATGTTTATTGCTCATAACATCATGCCTCCAGCTCAGTAGACCAGAAGTGGAATTCTTGTTTCCTGGTTTTAAGGAGTCTACAGAGAACTATTAACTAGGAGAAACTGAGGACACAGATAATTTCTTCCATATTCCACTAATTTGCTTATCATATCATACTTTTTGTCTAAATCAGGTATACATTTGAAGCTTATCTTAGTATATGGTATGAAATGTTGGTCAGTGCCTAGTTTCTGACAGTCTGCTTTTCCCAATAGTTTTTGTTGAAGAGGGAATTCTTACTTCAATGGCTGGGATCTCTGGGTTTATCAAACACTACGTTATTGTGCTTTTTTTTTTTTTTTTTTTTTTTTTTTTTTTTGCTTCTGTAGATTTTGTACTTAATCTATTCCACCAAACAACCTCTCTTTCTTAACCATTACCAAATTGTTTTTAAGATGACACTTTTATAACAGAATTTGAGATCTGGTAATGCTCAGGCCCCTTCCTTCTAACTTTTTTTCACTGATTTCCTTAATGCCCTTGACTTTTTGTTCCTTTAGATAAATTTTATTTTTTTCCTCTAGCTCTATAAAGTAATTCTTTGTTGTTGTTGTTGTTTTTTCAATTGGTATGGTACTAAATGAGCAAATTAATTTAGATGGTACTGTCATTTTTATTACACTGACTCAGACTACCTATGAGTAATTAATATTTATATAAATATTAAGATCTACCTTTATTTGAGTAAAGTACTTTGTAATTGTGTTCACATAGTTCCTCTGTATATCTTAGAAGTTAGACTTCCAAATATTCTATACTGTTCATAATTATTTTAAATCTCTTACTTTGGATTTTGTTGGTAATATACAGAAATGATGATGATTTGTATGGGTCTGTTTTTTATTTTATATCCTCAACTTTTGTGCAGTTACTATTTGTAGTTTCTATTAGTTTTTAGTTGAGTCTCTAGGGTTCTCTTAATACACCATCAGCCCTTAACTTTCAATTGCCCAATTTTCTCTATTTAATAGTGAGGGATACCCCTGGAAGAATTTTTTTAAATGCCCCAAGAGGACTATATTCAGATCCTCCATTTCAAATATCTGCCAGTAGTAGATACTTCAATGGGACTGAATATCCACAATGGTGTAGACTATCCATCCATCAAAAGGACTTAACTGGTACAAAATCTAGGAAATCAGACTTGGAACTAAGGAAGGGATGTGTCTACACTTTGAGGGCAATTCTATAATCAGACCAGCCAACAAATTAAGGAAGGATAAAGGCCTTTACTTTCCATTCTTACCATTCACTCTGCACATTGTTTCATAGATACTAAATATGATCACAACACTAGGCTGAAGACAGATGCCCTAGTCAGAGAATGAAGACTACTTACTCCAAATAGAAAAAGAGCTTCCATGCATCAAAGCACTGAGGGCTTGATTGGAGGAGCTTTCACAGAACTGCCTAAACTGTGTAAAAATGGTGACAAGCAACTAACATAGCTGCAAGGTCCAGGGGCAGAATTATCTCTGAATGGGTGGGAAGCAGGAAGAGTCGAAGTAGTTATCACAATGTAGAGGAAATAGTGATGGAACTAGATCCAGAAAACCTGGGTTCAAATTCTAAGTCCATGTGACCTCAAATAAGTCTTTCTCTTTCTTTGACCCCTCACTTTCCTCATTCATAAATTCGAAGGAGTTGGACTAGATTGCAGAGTGCTCTGCAGCTCTAGATCCTTTAATAGTTCCCCAAACCAACTTCCTCTAAGGTAAACTCAGGTCAAAGGCAACTCAGAGAGAAAATCTCAGACTTCCAAAATTCAGGTAAAGTAGGAACCTTGAAGAGAACTGGCCCAACCGGTAATAGATGAATAAGAATCCCTTCTATGAAAACCTGAAAAGTAACCATCTTTTCTTTTCTTAAAGGCTTCCATCGAGGAGGATCCTACTGCCCATTCATTTTCCTTTGAGTAATTAATAGCTAATTAAGCCAGATTAATAGCTAACATGTCTTCAATAATATAAAGCTGAAATATTCTTCTCTGCAATAACTTTCATCTAGTGTTCCCAGTTCTGTCTTCTAGGATCAAAAACAGAACAAGTCTGATATCTCTCCCCAATGACAACTGAGGACTCTCTTCCTAGTTGACTCATCTAGTTGAACAGGGGAACTCAGCAGTAAAGGTGAATCTGAGCCCTTGGCTGCCTTTTCTGATTTATGTATCCTTTCCTTTAGACCTTCAAATACTTGAAGATAGCTTTCATGTTCCCCAAATCTTCCCTTGTCCAGGTTAAGCATTGCCAATGCCGATGGGTCTTCATATGGATTATGAAGATGAAACTCTTTTTTACCACTATGGTTACCCTCTTCTGGACTTCTAACAGCTTATTAAGGTCCTACCCAAGATGTGGCCCCAGAACTGAACATAATATACCAGGCATGGCCTATCCAAAGGTGTATCACTTCTCCAATATGACAGGGTTCAGGGAAAGGATATTATGGGCTGGTGATTTATTCATTTCCATTCAGTTTAATTCAATATACATTTACTATTTCGTTTTTATGTACAAAGCACTGTGCTAAGCCCTGGAGGAAATACAGGATTCAGTTAAGACAGTATCCTGCCTTAAAGAAAGTTACAGCCTATTAGGGGATAAAGTGGTAAGATATAAGCACAGATAACTATAACACAGGAATATATAATTGCATTGCAAAGCTGCGACAAAAGGCCCCAGGGGGAGAATCATTATGAATAAAGAAGTGAATGATTTTAAGAAAGAGAGGTAGGGAGTGTTGAAGATAAGCAAGAGGTGTCAAGGAAGGTTTACTGAGAGAGGTGAGATTTCAATTGGGCTTTAAAAGACTAATAGGAATCCAACAGTCAGCGAGAAGGAGGGCATTCCAGGTAAAGGGAACAGCATGAACAAAGATCTGGAGATGGGAAAACACAAGATAAATTCTAAGAGACCAGCTATAACTAGGAACTCTTTCACCTGGTTCAAAAGCAATTGAAGAAAAGCAAGTACTCTTTACAGTGTAAAGAGTACTAGGCCTGAAGTAAAAAAAATTCATCTTCCTAAGTTCAAATCTGGCCTCAGATACTAAATGTATCACTTCTCCCTCATTATCTATACTACATTGCATTTTAATGTTGTCAAACATTCCCTAATTACATTTAATCTACTGCAGGTTACATACAGAGTTTTATGGGTCTTTGTGCCCAGTGGGCTATGGGCTTGAAATCTCTGATATAGACAATTCTCTAAAAATATGAGATGCAGAAAGGTGGGCAAATAGCAATGGTAAAGGGAATTCTCTTACCAGGAAGTTTCTTATACCATAAATCATAATTCTAATCCATATTCCTATACTTAGTTGTTATAATGGTAAACTTTTATTAATAGGGAATAAGAGAAATATTGTGCAGAGTTGGAGAAGGGGGGATTGTAGTAATGATAGTGCTGTCTACAAAGAGATAAAAAAGAAAAGCTTTAAAAAAATCACACAGATGTGAGTAGGAAGTTCAGAGAAGGACACAAATAAGAAAGGCGGTGTTAGAACTACTATGTTAATTGAGTATACTTTTAAGACACAAGCTGTACATAACAGAAATTTCCACTTTCATATACAATATTCATTTTTTATTCTTTGAATAAATAAATATTGATTTTGTTCAAATTCATAGGTTTATAGTAATTTTTAAAAAGAAAGAAATTCTAAGAATCCCCTTTATAATATACATGACAAGAAAGAGAGTAGGGGAGGTAGAAGATGGAGGAGAGAAGAAAGGAAGGAATGGGCACTAATAAGGGAAGACAGAAGCAGAAAGAGGGAGAGGAGGAGATGGGACATGGGGGGGAGATAAGGAAACTAGGGGAGATTCATGTGCCAAAGGGAGGGAAACAGAGAGGGAGAAGCTGTAGACAGTAGCAGCCTGAGCGTGGGCATCCACAAGATGTGGATGAATATCAGTGGCCAGGTGTTCCAGAATAACAAATCCTTCCCCATTTGGGTTTCCCTTCTAATTTCAACCCACCATTTTCAAGTCCAGGATTGCCTTTGATCACTACTGATGCTGCTTATATCCTTTCCTCCTACTACTAAGCACTGTGGCTCCTATTCTCCTACCCACGCCTGTCACCTAACCACTCCCTTTGTTCCTTTTCCCCCAGCTAGGCTCAAGGCTTTCTCTCCAGCTGCCCCTCCAAAATAACATTCTCCCTCCTCTGATTCTTCCTAGTTAATATCCTCTTCTAAGCCCTTGCTCTCTTTTTCCTCAAAACTCCTCTTTGTTATGTTATTGAAGATTCCTTAGTCCAGCTATTCATCAAGGAGCTGAGACTTCAGTTAATTTGTGAACTTCCTCTCCAAGGAATAACTTAACAGATAAATTTTAGGAGGTCACTTAAGGCACAAAGAAGAAAGTGATTCGTCCATGATTACCCTGCTAATAAGTAGCAGAGATAAGATTTTAACCTAAGGGGTTCTTGACTCCAAATCCAATACTCAAATTATGACTTAATACTATCTCTCCCCTGACCCACCTCCCCAAAATTTAACAATAACTGTTATGTGAATTGTGAGAGACAACTAGATGGTTCAATAGAGCACTGGATCTGGAATCAGGAATATCTTGAGTTCAAATCCAGTCCCAAACACTAACTCTGTGACCTGTGTGACTTAATCTCTCTTTGCTGGAATTCACTGGAAAAAAAGAAAAGGCAAATCATTCCAGTATTCTTTCCCAAAAAATCCCATACAGGTTTATGAAAAGTCCCAAAGAGTGGGACACGACTGAATAACAACAAATGTATGTAGCACTTTATGGTATGCAAAGTGCTTTCCATATATATTATCCCATTTGAACATCCCATTTGAACTTCTCAACCATATGAAGTGGGTATTAATTTATTATCATCCCCATTTTATAGATGAGCAGATTGAGAATCAAAGTCCCATGTTCACAGTCCTAGCCTTCCTGACTCCAAGCTCAGTACTCATCTATGATATTTCTCTTATGTATCTTTGGTAGAATAGAAATATTCCACATTACTCACTGCTGGCAGATAAAACTGGTGCATTGCTCTGGCAAGAAATTCACTTTCCCCAAATGGTTCTTGTGTGTGATTTCTATTAACTACAGATCCACTCACTTCTGGGATTAGGTATAATTTGTTTCATTGAGTGAATATATTTAGATTCAACAAGAGAGCAAATGGTCAGGCTACAATCTCCTTGACATATTAGCATAATGAACTTTCCAAAACAGATTAGTAGGAACTGCCTAAGGTTAATCATTCAACAAGTGTTCATTAAGTGCCTACTATGTGCCGTTATTGTTATTCTGTAATTTCAGTCATGTCTGACTCTTTGTGATCCCATCTGAGGTTTTCTTGACATTGAATACTGAAGTAACTTGCTATTTCTTTTTCCAGTTCATTTTTACAGATAAGGAACTGAGGTAAGTAGGGTTAAATGATTTGCCCAGAGCTATACAGGTAGGAAGTATCTGAGGCCATATTTGGATTCAAGAAGATGAGCTAGACTCCAGATCTGATACTCTATTGACTGAGTACTAACTCTCTACTAATTAACTGTTCACCATGTGTCCAGACTCATGCTAAACATTAAGAATAGGAAGAAAATCATCTGTGCCCTCAAAGAGCTTACATTCTGAGGGAAATAATAACTATAAATATAAGTATCTAGAAAATGAAGACAAAATCAAGATAACAGAAGAGGTAGGAAGCCTGATGTAGGAAGTGATGCTTGAAGTGAGCCTTGAAAGAAGCTAACAATTCTGAGACAGAAATAAGAAGTGAATGCCTTCCAGAAATAAGGAACAACCTATGCAAAGGAATGGATGGGAAAGATGGAATGTGTCAGGATCAGCAAAAAAAGCCAGTTTGTCTGATGCATGGAACTTGTGAAGGGAAATAATGAATAATACCCCTTAAAAGTTACATTTGAGAAGGTAAATTTAATGGAAGATTTTTATACCACAGGGGATACTCTTTGTTAACTTTCAATAATGACTTGGATGAACAAAGAGAAACTATGCTAATTAATTGTGACACCAAGTAGGAAGAGGATAGAAAAAAGAGGTATTCAGGAAGGACAGTCTTGAAGAAACTCCCCAAATTACAATCACCAGACCATATGAAACCAATAATGCAAACTTGCCTTGTTCTTTAAAATTAAAAACTACTGGACAGTAATATACCTATCTTAAAACTGTTTGAGAAGCTGTAAGTTAGATGAAACAATATTACAAGGTGCAGTTCCTGCACAAGCCCTACTATAACTATTATAACAGCAACTAAGAGAACAGCACAGATGCTGGTATGTATCAGGAATCAAAAGTAGAGACTGGTCTTGTCCTTGATATAATTAAGGGATTTCTCCTCTTCTTCCCTTATCTTCTTTCCCCCTTTCTCTCTCCCCGCCTCTCTCTTTTTTTTTTTCTCTTAAAGAACTATCTCTCTCTCTCTCTCTCTCTCTCTCTCTCTCTCTCTCTCTCTCTCTCTCTCTCTCTCTCTCTCTCTCTCTCTCTCTCTCATTCGTCTCTCTATCTGTATGTGTGTTCCTCTCTGTCTTTCCACCCCTCCCCTACCAATCTTCCTTTCCTTCTTCTTTCTCCCACTCCTACTCCAGGGATCCCAGGACATAAAATCCATTCCAAACAGCTCCCCAGTGGAAGAGTATGATAAGGAATTTTCTCCATCAGTCCTGTATGCCTGCTGCTGCCTGTCTATGTCACCTCCCAAAGTCTATGCAGTTTGTCCTCCCTCCTTCCCTGATATTCAATACAGGTATATAATTCAAGCAGCACACCTTTTTTTCTTTTCTTTTTCTTTTTATCTTTAATTTTCATACCATGTGCTCCATTACTCAGGCTGAACAGGGTTCTGCTAGGGACCCACTTTTGATTTTTTTTTATTGGGGATAGGAGGAGGCAATGCAGAGGGAAAGAATAATCAGTTAACAGCTGCTACCTGACTGAAATTGGCTCCTGGTTCCATTTAATCCTAAGATTCACAGTTGTGTCTCATTAATATCACTGTGCTTTAGATATTTCTGCACAATCAGGTTGAACTGAGGGGTAAGACTTACAAGAAAATTAATGCAAAAGTCAAACACAGAGGACAAAGAAAAATCCATTCCTTTGGAGGAGAAAATGTGTTCATTTTCTTGAGTGACAGGCAGGAAAAGCAGCAGACTGTGAAAAGCAGTCTCACATGGGAGGTATGGTCTAGCGGCTACTGGTTTTATGTGGTGATTCTTGGAATCTGATGGCAGGTGGATTGTGGCTGTGATGCTAGTGACAGTGGTGGAGATCTTGGTGGTGGTGGTGATGGTGGTGGTGGTTTTTAGTCCAAATTTAAGCCACACATTAGTTTATAAACTACTCTATAGCCCCCATAAATCATTTTGCTTACATGTTACATCAAATCTCTATGATCTGTGATTTTTTCAGTATGAGAACTCTTTCTACCTCAGGACCAGGATAGGAATCCACAACTCACTGGCTCCTAATCTCCTATGCCTCAATATCTTATTTGTAATATGAGGATAAAAATAATTTACCTCCGTGGGTTGGGATAGAGCTGGGGCCAGAAGGGACACCAAAAGTCATCTATTCTAGCCCCTTAAAGATAAGAAGTTGGAGCCTGGAGAGGTAAGGTAGCTTTCCTGAGGTTATACTTTCCGAGATTCCCAAGCTTGGTATCATCATGTATTCCATACCATTTCTTACACACACAGCCCTTATGTCCAAGCTATTGCCAAGATCTGTTGAGTGTTCCCTTTCAATATCTCTCAAATGCATCCCCTTCTCTCCTCTGACACCACTATCACTCTACTTCCATGCCCTCATCATTTCCTTTTTGGATGATAGCAGTACCCTGCCAGTGGGTCTGCCTACCCCAGGTCTCTCTGCACTACAATCCATCCTTCATTCAGCTAGTAAAGTGATTTTCCTAAAATACATGTTCAACTATGTCACCCTCCTATTCAAAGTGGTAGGACAGGAATTCAAACTCAGCTACTATGGCTCTGAGGGAGATTCATGGAGGATGCCTTATCCAAAGTTATAGAAGAAGGATCATGGGAAGGCTTTGAAGATTTTTTGTAACTTTTGAGCCTTTATTCTTTATATTGTGCTAACTACCTGTCAGTAATCTTTGAGTCTCTGACCTCTCATAGGTGAAGACATAGGTCAGCAATTCTTCTGCAGTGCACAAAGGTACCACCAGTCTTAGTAGTTTTAAGCTGAAAAAATGCACTAATACTTGCCTAAGATCTCATAGTCATTACATCTTCAGAGGCAGACTTGAGGCCAGTTATGTCTGTCTTTCTACCCACCACACCACACTGCCTCTCATAACAAAATATCTTGAAAAGAAATACAAAGTAATTGGAGACAGAAATGTCATGTTTGAAAAATTAAGGTAAAGTGAGAAACCACGGTCTGAGCATGATTGATTTATTAATTAGGCTAGGAATGATCAATAAATTGGGTCAATAGCCTCTTTCAATGACCAAAGACTAGGAGGTAGAGCTCACCAGCCTTAATATAAACTTTAGGGAACACAGAGCTGGGTAGATGGAAAGACAATGCAATTGGTTACAGACAGCTTCATGGGGATGAAAATAAGATGAATGAGTATTCTAAAGAAAGCAGGCTAGCACCCATATGGGCCTAGTAATCACCCCTCTTTGATAATTAAGATATGTTAATTGTTTTATGGAACCTATCCCCATCTTGCAAGCCTTATTAATGGACCTGAGGATAGAAGGCTCTCTGGTACCTAGAATGGTTTGTTTGGAAAATAAGATCTACTGTTCAAGGACAGGCAATAGACCTTTGAGGAATAATAAGTTAACTTGTAACTAACTCCAAGGAAAAGCTGACTCAGTTATAAAATGAATATAGCATAAAATCAGTTAAATTCAGAAAGCAGAAACTAGAGGTGTTATCAATTTTTATATATTTAGAAGATTGTGTCAGGAACATGACAAGGAATGGAAAGAGTCAGGAAAGGCTTATATTGAAGATGGCATATGAGTCTGCATTTAATTAATCAATTCATCACTAAGTATTTATTAAACATTTATTATCTGCTAAACACAATACATAAAAGAAATACTGCCTGTATGAAGCTTACATTCCATCAAAGGAGATAATATGTATGGATACAAAATTAAAGTGAGGTAATGGAGGGAAGAATACTAGCAGTTACTTCAGTGTCATTGACATCATATCCTTAAGTCACCTCATGTTACCAGGATGGTAAAGACAAAGATTTTCCTGGAGATTAATCTGAAAACAAGATGATCCCAAAATTTCCATGGGGGGCATGGGGTGGGGAAAGACTCTCAAGTCTTGAAAAGACCATAGCTGCCATAGGAATGCCACTGTCCAGAATGGAAAGATGAATAGTTGCAGAGAAAATTAGTGAATCCTACAACCTGAAGACTGTGAGACCCAGAAGCCATTCCACAAAAAAGGCTCTTTTTAGAGTCAGAATAAGAATAGATTAAATAGATTTGTGGGAGGAGGAATAAATGAAGCCACAGGCTTGCAATACTTACAGATGTGGACCCACACTTAACACTATCTACCAAGATAAGATCAAAATGGGTCCATGACTTAGGCATAAAGAACGAGATTATAAATAAATTAGAGGAACAGAGGATGTCTAC
This sequence comes from Sminthopsis crassicaudata, assembly GCF_048593235.1. Lineage (NCBI taxonomy): Eukaryota > Metazoa > Chordata > Mammalia > Dasyuromorphia > Dasyuridae > Sminthopsis > Sminthopsis crassicaudata. Next base: position 229,112,521 of record NC_133618.1, on the reverse strand, counting down.
CTCTCAGACCTGTGGAGGAGGAAGGAATTTATGACCAGAGGAGAACTAGAGATCATTATTGATCACAAAATAGAAGATTTTGATTACATCAAACTAAAAAGTTTCTGTACAAACAATACTAATGCAAACAAGATTAGAAGGGAAGTAACAAATTGGGAAAATATTTTTACACTTAAAGGTTCTGATAAAGGCCTCATTTCCAAAATATATAGAGAACTGACCCTAGTTTATAAGAAATCAAACCATTCTCCAATTGATAAATGGTCAAAGGATATAAACAGACAATTTTCAGATGATGAAATTGAAACTATATCCACTCATATGAAAGAGTGTTCCAAATCACTACTGATCAGAGAAATGCAAATTAAGACAACTCTGAGATATCACTACACACCTGTCAGATTGGCTAAGATGACAGGAACAAATAATGATGAATGTTGGAGGGGATGTGGGAAAACTAGGACACTAATACATTGTTGGTGGAGTTGTGAAAGAATCTGGCCATTCTGGAGAGCAATTTGGAACTATGCTCACAAAGGGTTATCAAACTGTGCATACCCTTTGATCTAGCAGTGTTACTACTGGGCTTATATCCCAAAAAAATACTAAAGATGAGAAAGGACCTGTATGTGGCAGCTCTTTTTGTCGTAGCTAGAAACTGGAAAAATGAATGGATGTCCATCAATTGGAGAATGGTTGAGTAAATTATGGTATATGAAGGTTATGGAATATTATTGCTCTGTAGGAAATGACCAACAGGAGGAATACAGAGAGGCTTGGAGAGACTTGCATGAACTGATGCTGAGTGAAATGAACAGAACCAGAAGATCACTATACACTTCAACAACAATACTGTATGAGGATGTATTCTGATGGAAGTGGATATCTCCAACATAGAGAAGATCCAACTCACTTCCAGTTGATCAATGATGGACAGAGACAGCTACACCCAGAGAAGGAACACTGGGAATTGAATGTAAACTATTAGCACTACTGTCTTTCTACCCAAATTACTTATAACTTTGGAATCCAATTCTTACCGTGCAACAAGAAAATTGGATTTACACACATATATTGTATCTAGGTTATATTGTAACACATGTAAAATGTATGGGATTGCCTGTTATCTAGGGGAGGGAGTAGAGGGAAGGAGGGGAAATTTTGGAAAAATGAATACAAGGAATAATGTTATAAAAAAATTACTCATGCATATGTACTGTCAAAAAATTTTATAATTATAAAATTAATAAAAAATATTATATATTTAAAAAATACTTACAGATGGGGAAGTAAAATGGTCAAGGAGCATAAACCTCAACTGATTTATAACTAAACAGTTATACATATAAATTATATAATTATATATACATAAATATAAAAAATTATTACTAACAGAACTAGACACATGGTAGAACATGTCCATCTATTCTAAGATATGGATGGATATCTCTGAGACATTTCTATTTTATCAGGTGATGAACATGAAAGCAACAAGGAAATGACAAGGAATAAACAATTTGATGATCAGTCCTATTACTGAAGCTGAGTTCAGTTCTTCTATGCCTTGTCATTAGGTATAATTCACTCACCTATACTTTTCCATAAATCTCCCACTGTGAACCTACCCAAGACCATAAAACCCTCCCTTTGGTTCTTTTCATATGTCAGGAGTTGAAGGGAAGAAGAACAATGATCATTTGGGTTATTCAGCTGCTGTCTCCCATTCTAGCTCTATGCCCAACCCACCTCCTTTTCTAGTCACTCAAGTCCTCAATAATTTTTTACGCCACTTCTCCCACATAAGTAACTTTGCTGCAGCCTACTTATGCCCACAGCTGCAGTTTTCCATTTCTCTTTAAATTACTTAAAATCTTGATTCTTCTGAAATCACAGCATTTTATGAGTCAAAGGTGAAAGAATACCAACTTATTTTATGCCCAGAGAACATTGGGAAGCTTCCTTGGTGAAATCTATAGCAATAGGAAAAGAGATTGATCTAACCATCCACACTGTTAAAACAGAATGGATGAAAAACTCATTTCCTTTTCATAAAACAAGTTGTATATAACTGACATTCGTAGTTTCATGCATAATACTCTTTTTTTTGTCTTTTTATGTTTAAATATTTGTGTTTTTTGATGGATGCTTAAGTTCATAATGAAAATTAAACATTTTAATGTATTTTTGTCCAAACTATGACATCCATCTGGATGGGAAGCCTATTGAGTCATACATAGCTGGAATAGGCACCACAAATGGACAGGTGAATGGATGGATGGAATAAGCACTTATTAAGGGTCAACTATGTGCCAGGCACTATGCTAAATGCTTTATAAATATTATCTCAATATGTATACATATATTGGATTTAACATATATTTCTAACATGTTTAACATATATTGGATTACTTGCCATCTAGGGGAGGGGAGGAAAGGGGGAGAAATTTGGAGCACACAGTTATGCAAGAGTCAGTGTTGAAAAATTAACCATGCATATGTTTTGAAATTAAAAAGCTTTAATAAAAAAAAGAAATATTATCTCATATGATCCTCACAACAACCGCTTTTACAGTTGAGGAAACTAACTTTCCCTGAATCACAGAGTTAGTATCTCAAACTGGATTTGAATTTAGTCTTCCTGACTTCAGACCCAGCACTCTATACTGTACTATGTAGCTGCCAAAATGAGCTAAGATAAGAAAGATAGGCTAGATTGTGTTTGAGAAATTGTGCAGCCTCTTTAACAATTCCAAACTTATTGTCACACAAAAGATCAACATTAACCATATGATAATATGCAGCTGTAAGGAGTCAGAAAAGGCAGGACTAAAATTCTATCTTAGATACTTTCCCTGGGCAATTTTCTTAATCTCTTATCCTCAACTTCCTCACCTGTACTTTATTGAGTTGCTGTGATGATCAAATAAGCTTATGCATGTCAAACACTTGGCATATCTTCAAGCACTGTATGAATGTTAGCTATTATTATTACTATAATTATCACTAATACTTCAGGAAGATCTGTAGATTGCTATAAATGAATGTTTACTCCAAGATCTCAGTTTGCTTCTCAGTGACATCATGAAGTAAGATACTCCCACCCAAAATATCTCTAAGGGAGAAAAAGAAATTGTGAAATACAAAAGTTATTTATGTAGTAACTTTGGTGCTTTTGAAGGAATATGAACCATCTCAAGATGGTATAGTAGAAAGCAATGCATTCAAAGAATGACAAGTTGCATTCCAATCCCTCCCAACATGGTACAATGAATAGTTGGGTTTGAATCATACCTCAGACATTTGTTAGCTATGTGATCCTAGGCAAGTCCCTTAACTTCTCTGTCTCAGTTTCCTCATCTGTAAAATAAAGAGCTTGAACTAAATGGCCTCTCAGGTTATCTTCCAACTCTATGTATATGAGCCTTGTGACCTCTAAGGTTTCTTCTTACCTCTAAACTTAGCCCATGACTCTAGATTGTATAAGTCTCTTAATTTCTCTGAGACTCCATTTTCTATTGCTAGAAATATCTATCAATATTTTCTATTGATAAAATTAGAGGGTTAGACTAGATGACATCCTTTCCAATTCTAAATTTATGATCCTATGAATTCTAACAACTTCTTCCAGCTTCGTTTGGAGCTAAAACAGTTTCTGAATAATAGCAAGAAAGGAAAGACAAAGCTCTTATAGGGGCAAGAGTAGAGAAAAATCTCTCTGCCCTCCATCATTGCAGAGGTGGGAGACTATGGTGTACAATACTGGGTATATTGCCAGGTACAAATGACGTATTGGTTTTGCTGAACTGATTTTTTTGGTAACTTGTCACTAGTGGGAGGGAGGGATATTTTTAGATAGCATGTAATGCAAAAACAAAAGGCATAAATTTAAAATCTATATATGTGTGATTATTATAGATTGAGATATATGGATAGAGATAAAGATATTTTAAAGATTACTCCAGAGCACCAGTGCCAGTAACTGCAAAACGCCTACCAAACCGCTTTCCCTACAGTCCTTCTGGAAAAGGGTTTCTCAGGCAAGGAAATAGCAGAATAAGATAAATCTGTGCCTGGACAAGAGTGACTGCACAACTTCCATGACTAGGCTTGACTGACAAACAAGGTAAGGGCTGAGAACCTCCAAGGACCTAGCCAGGGAAGGAACAGTATACCTAATGAGGATGTCTTCTGGGTTCAACTACAGAACTCCCTGAAGATTCTAAAGCCCATTTCTCCACCAGTCACTGCATCTAAATTAGACAGTGCACTCTTGTCAGACACTCCTTACCAAATGGCCCAGATAAAATCAACTGTTTGCTGAGAATCTAAGTATATCTCCGCTTACAAGAATAGAAGTAAAGTGAAAGACTTTATTAAGAAATGGGCAGGATGGTGCTGTCAACCAGGCCCTGCTGCTGAGAATCTCTTAGATTCAAGAGCCAACGCAGTGATGTGATGAGAACACCATTATTATATTAGACTGGCCTGCGGGACAAAGAGTCCACTGAGGACTTACTGCTCAGAAGGGCAGATCTTAGGTGCCTGGGTCATAGACTGATCCAGAAGGAACCTTAGAGAGATATAGAGTCCAAGTCCATCATTTCACATATGAAAAAACTGAGTCCTGGAGAGTTTGTCACTTGATCTTGAAATTTGGGCTGATGTTTTTCCAAGGATTTAGAGAATTGGTATGATATAGAAGGTTGTTATTCTTCAGTCATGACCCCATGGATTTTCTTGGCAAAAATACTGGAATGGTTTGTCATTTCCTTCTCCAGTGGATTAAGGCAAACAGATATTTAATGATTTAGCCAAGTTTGTATAAGGTGTAAGGTCTAGATTTGAATTTAGGTCTTTTTGACTCTGGGCACAGAGCTCTATCCCCTGTGATACCTGTTTTTAAATTTTAGCACTGATATTTACTAGCTGTGTGGCCATAGCTTAATCTCAAGTTATTTAACTCTCTATTCCTCAAATTCCTCATATGGAAAATGGGGTTAATGATAACTATTATTTACAGCACAAGGAAATGTTAGGTGATTAGTAAATGTTAAAACAGAATATAAATATAATTTTGATTATTATTACCAATGATAACAATCATGATGGCAGTCTTTGTATGACACACAATGAATGAACGAGAAGCCCCTTGAATTTTACCTGCTTCAAATTCTATTTTCTATAACATTAAAAAAAATAAAAACAAACCTGTTATGTCTAATAGTACTGCAAAAAGTAAAGCAATATAAATAGGTAGAAAAGCCTGTCTCAATCTAGACAAAGTTTCAGGTTTTTAGAAAGTTGTGAAAAAGATAAAATATAAAGGAGCAGAAACGGCTGGTAATGATAGCTCAGAAAATAGACTGAATAGATAAAGATATATATGGCAAAAATTGTATTAAATGACTTTGAAAGGGTGGGCTTTCCCCCCATCCATTGCATGGATTGCCCAGATTCCCTTCCACTACCACCAAATATAAGTGTAATTTGCCATCCAAAAAATAAATTTTTGTTTTGACTTATCTATGTACACGGTGTCTCCTCCTCTCCTTCCCCCACTACAGTAAAATGTAAGTTCCTTGAATACAAGGTCTGTTTATATTTATTCTTAGATTCATATTGCCAAGCATGGTAATTGATATGTGCTTAATAAAGACTTACTAAGTGTAAGATCATCAAATCTTGAGCAGAAGAAACTGGTGGTGACAGCTCAGAAAAATAAGACTGAATAGAAAAAGCTCTAAATGACTTTAAAAAATAACTTTACTCAGTAACTTTGGGAATATTACCACCACCTAACCTTCTCTGCTGCAAAACTACTCTGCAAATGAGTATTTTTTACAGGTGTTTGACACTTTACAGGTCACCAGATCCAGAAAACTTAATAATGTTCTCCTATGAGGGTGATGGCTGATTTTGTTCTTTAAATGAGAAAAAAAATTAGAAGTAGAAACTCTCAAAGCAAATCAGCTTTTAATTTCATTTTGAACAAAAAATTTTAATATTTCAAAGTAAATTCAATTAGCTAACTTGTGTTTGAATAAAACATACTTTTATATTTAATATGTCAAATAGAATAATTTTATAAGGCACAAATCAAGTTCATTTATTCATTTGACAAACATTTATTAAGCCCCTTTCTGGGTAGTGAGTGCCCTATGCGGCTGCCCAATTTTTACTTTCCACAGATGACATCTAAATAATGTGCAACTAGAATGGCTTATACATTAAATTTAATGAAGACGAGTTTTACCAAAATACATCTGTGCTCCTAAATTAACAAAATGGCTTCAGATCCTAAATACTGCAGGTTTCCATTTTCTATTTTTCCACAAAGAAAAAACATCTTTTAATCTTATATCTTCTACATTTAGAGAAAATGTAAAGCTATCACAGGGCTAGGGGCAGCCATAAATAAATGAAAAGTATGGACCTGACCAATCATCCCAATGGCTTTATATGTTAAATTACATGTTAAGTTCCAGGGTGGTTCAATAGCATCTTAGCTTACAATCCAATGAAAAACAAAGAACAGGGCCCAACTCTGAATGGGAGAGAGAGGAGAGGAAAGATAGAGAAGGATGAGCCAAGTATCTTTTGACAGAGGCTATCTGCCCCTTCTCTGGGATGAATCACAGATCTAAGGAAAGAACTAACATCTTTGGTTTAGTATAAGGGAAACTGAGGTACAGAAAGGAACTTGAATACAGATCCTCTGACTCCCAATCCATCATTTTTTTCTGTGGCAATGTGTTGTTTCTTTGTGTATTTGAGAATCCTCTTCAAGGCTCAGTTCAGGTGCCACCTCTTCCAAGAAGCTTTCCTTAATGCCTTTTGTTAAAAATATTCTCTCAGTCCTCAAATTTTCTCAGAGCACTTTGAGTTTCTTCGTTAGCTTGCTGATTTCAAGAGGAAAGGGAAGCCACTTGATCTAATCCCCTCCTTTTACAGATGACAAAATTGAGACCCAGAGATGAGATCAGGGTTTAAACCAAGTCTCGTGCTCTCTTCACTGGACCACAAGGGCCCATCACAATCTACCTTGCTTGTTAATTAGCTAATATATTTTATTCCTATGATAGATTATAAATTCCTTGAGTGCTAGAACTGTCATTTCCTTCTGTAGGACAGAACTCAATAAATATTTGTTGGGTTTTTGTTGGAATGTTTGTTGAAGAAAAAGGAAGGAGAATGGAGAAAGGAGAGAAAGATAAAGGGGCTGGGTGGGACAAAGAGTGAATCAGAAATTTTAAGGGATCTTGGCTTCATTCTGTTTTGAAAATATTAACAGGTTTTGAGTGATGGCCTTAGTATACTTAGAATTCACAATGCTTAACACATAGTAGGTGCTTAGTAAACACTTACTAAATGTTTTTCTCATCCCCAAAGAGCATCCAGGATCCACAATAAGTTACCATACCATAGTAAGAAGTTATTACAAGAAGTCAGGACTCAAATGTTCTCCCTATTGCCTTCACCACTGAAGATCCTTAAGCTAGGAGTGTTCCTTCTCCTTCTCCCTACCTCCCTCTCCTTCCTCCTTTCCTCCTCCTCTTCCTCTTCTTCTTTTCTCTTCTCTTCTTTGTTTGTCTGTCTCTGTGTCTCTTTCTGTCTCTGTCTCTCTGTTTCTCTGTCTCTGTCTCTCTCTGTGTTTCTGTCTCTCTCTGTGTTTCTGTCTCTCTCTCTCTCTCTCTCTCTCTCTCTCTCTCTCTCTCTCTCTCTCTCTCTCTCTCTCTCTCTCTCTCTCTCTCTCTTTGTCTTTTCCCTTCTCAAAGAATCATATATTATCTGCACAAATAGCTAAAGATGATGATAAGGGACCACAGGTTTACATGAATCAGTCAAAGTGTCAATAGAGTTAACAAAGATGATGATGAGGGTGTATAACAATATAATTGATTCCAAAAAAACTTCCTAATCAACATTTGAAATAATAATTAGAGGCACAAAAATGCTTTCTAGGCTACCATAAAAAAAAAGAAATTGTCATAAGGTCATAGATTTTAAGATATAGAAAAGACCTTAGAATTCACTTTATCTGACTATTTCATTGTTTAGATAAAGACATTCAGTGCTAACAAAACAATAAATAAATATAGATAGCATAAAGTGTACTAGAAAATACAAAGTATGGCTTAATTTGAATTTTAACAGCTCACCTTTTAACTCTGAAAATGTTGTTGTTGGACAAACAGTATATTTGGGAGACTGTTCTAGAAATCCACATAAAAAAAATAAAGTGGACGAAAACCACAAATTGCTCAGATGCTGTTGCTCTTGCTTATATGGGCAACCTAGTGAATATATCTTGGATGGACACACAGAAAGTTAATAACTCAACAGGAATATAAAATCAAACAGGTAGAGAATAGACTATGGTTGATAAAGATCATATATTGATATAGAGATTAGACTGTGGTTGATAAATTACATGAGGCTTTCAAATAAAAGTTGATCTTTATGTTGATCCCAAACTATTTGCTTCCACAAAGGTCTACTTTTTCATATCACCATTTTCCCAGTGATTTGAATGTAGAAGAATGTTCTGCTATTGGTTAAATAAGATATCATTGGAGGTCCCTTCCAGAACTGAGGTTCTCTGGCTACATGAATGAATAGCTAAAAATTATAGAACATCTAAGAAAATTCTAAACTGCATGTGGTAGATTAAAAAGGTCTGACACAAGTTACTAATAGAGAACCATTAGCAAGATAACAATCAATGTAACCAGTGACCAGAATAAGAGGTAGATTGGTCATGAAGCAAGAGCATGAGAAAGATGACAGAGAGCTCAGAAGGCTATAGACAGAACAAAATACTGACGAATCTGAGGTAAGAATCCAGCTTGCTTAGAGGAAACTTCATGGAAGATTTTAGGAAAGAGCAACACAAGAATCACAGAATTGCAAGGGATTGTAATCTATAGCACTTGAAAAGTTAACTAAACTAAGGAGATCTCTAATGTATCCGAGTCCTGAAATACTATACATGTGAGTAGTCTCCATAGTTCTCCCATGGGGCAGAAGTTCAGAGTTGGTCCAAAGGACATGGCAGTTTTTGGGACCTGGCCATCATCTAATGACCACTGCCCAAGAGGCAGCAAATGGATTTTTCCTTGACCTGGTGCCACTTCTCTTCTCTGGAGCTATCTCATATTCAAGGTGTTTCAGTCAGTCAATAATCATTTATTAAGTGCCTACAATGTGCAAAACTCTGGGTCACCTTTGAGGATACAAAGAAATACAAAAGACCCTGTGGTCTAGGATTATTAATTCAAAAATCAATTTATGCCTAAATGTTTACAATGAATCCCAAGCAAGAGCCTGGATGATTTTGAGATAATGGCTGACATTTATTATAACATTTTAAAGTTTGCAAAACATTGTACTTTATCTCATGTGGGATTTCAAACAGTCCTGTGAAGAAGGTGCTGCAAATGTTATTAAATCCCCATTCCACAGATGGGGAAAATAAGGCCCAGAAAAGTTAAATTATTTGACTAAGATCATGGAGGTAGGTTTTTGTCAAGGGGGGAAAAGATTCCATCATTAGGATACTCTTGCAGTATCTCTGGGATAGATATCTCTGCCCCTTGCTGAGAACTAGTTGAGCCCCTAGCATTCTAGTCGGTAAGGCAGGAAGACTGGAAAGCTAGTCAAAAGTGAAAGAAAATCCCTCTTAAGAGACAGCTCCCAACTCTACCTCCATCCTGCTCAATTCACCTACCATGCACCTCAGCAGCTGATTCACAGTTGGACAAACCCAAGAGGGAGATCTGCCATCACCCTCTGCTCCCACCTTTGGCATAAAGAAGCCATCAACCTCTGGCGGGAGTAGTTACAGGCTGATGTGGGGCCACCACAGCTTGGAGATTGCTTTAAAATATAGCCATTGATTCCATGACAAAAATAGAAATAGTATCTAGGGCTAGTGAGGCAAGTCTCCTGTTAGGAAGGACGGAAGGCCCTGCCGTCACTGGCTCTTTTCTTCAAGACCAAGAGCATTCAAGGAGGGCTTGACTTGTTGCCAGTGGCTGGAGCTTTAAATAAACTTGGGTTCTATCCACCTGAGGCCACAAACGCACATGACAACTGTGTACTTTAAAAGCCCTATTGATGGCTGTGGGCCAGCAAGACTGCTGGCAGTGTACCATCTCCTGGGTGAGCATGGATATTGTGAACCTCAGTTTCCCCATCTACAAAACAGCAATCACCATATTTGCACTGCTTTTTATTTATTTTGTATTTCTTCTATATATACACACACACACACACACACACCCCTAAAATAAGGATATTTTCATTTTTTATATTGATATCCCCATGACCTGACTTAATAGTTGGCATAAAGAGGGTGCTTAATAAATACTTATTGGTTGATTTGAGTTATTATCTCATAAGATTTTTTTTCTCCCAAGGAAAAGATTTTATACATTTCAAAGTGACAGAGAAATTAAATTTTCCATTATATCACAGCAATTTCAACATCAAAAAATCTCACAGAACCCAATCTAAAGCCCTAGCCATCTCTTTCTGTCAGATGGGTCTATCAGAATTAGGGGGTGAGAGATGGGGCCAAGACAATCAAATAGCCTGTTCTTGAGTCACCTACAGAGGGAATTAGGCAACCACAGGGCCTTCCCTGAGCAGAGTGCCCTAGTGGAATCAGAACATTACCTTCTTTCCTCTTTTCTATTCTCTTCCCCAAAACACTCAGCTAAATGGCACAATAGATAGAGCAAGCACCTGGACAAATCATTTTTATTTGCCTCAATTTCTTTATCTAGAAAATGAGTTGGAGGAAAAAAAAATGTAAAAACCAGCTCATCTCTTTGCCAAGAAAATCCCAAAAGGGGACATGAAGAGTTGGACACAACTGAACAACAACACAATATGTATCCACATATTCCTTTTGTCATCTTCTCGGTGATATACTCTTTTAAAATTCTTTCTCTCACTGGTAGATTCACACAGCATGGGGATACAGAGACAAAAACAAAATAATGGTAAAATAGAAAGATCTGTAGTCAGGGGACCTTTCTGGCTAGAATCTGAGTCGTGAAAACTTTAGTTAGAATATAACTTTAGTTAGAATCAATTAGCTTAATTAATCTTGGACAAAGTATTGGACCTCCCTGTGCCTCAGGTTCCTTATCTATAACATAATAGGTGGTACCTCAATGACTTCTAATAACTCTTCCAGACCTAGATCTAGGATACTATGACCCAGATTCAAATCCAGATACTATAATCTGTGTGATTTTGGGCAAGTAGCCTCCCTTAACCTCACCTTGCCTTCTAAGGTCTCCTTAGGAGATAAATCTAGGAACCCACACAATATCCTTTCTATTCCCAATGCTGCCTACTAGAGCCACTGGATATTGGGATACCTGTAATGGCCTTCTAACTGTCCTCCCTGCCTCCAACCGTATCTCTCTTTTTATCCTTTATGATAAATTTATCCTTTATGATAAATATGTCAAATCTGATTATGTTTCTTTTCTTCTCAAAAACCTTCAGTATTTCCCCTTGGCTTACCAAATAAAATACAATCTGGCATTCACAATCTTCTATGATGTCTCCAGATACCTTTCCAGCCAAACTGAACTATTCACATTCTCAGATTTTTTTTTTTAATCTGGAACAAGAACCAAACTAGAATACTAGTTCCCTGATCTCACCTTGCTCTTAGCTGTCCTTGTATATTTGGCAAACTCCATATACTAATGGTGTTACTTTGGATAAGTCTGATCCTGAATGTCTTTTGTCAAAAAAAAAAGAAAAAGATGGGACTGGACTAAATGGCCTCTAAGATTCCTTCTTGCCCTAAATCTATGAGTCTACTATCCTAGTAAGCTTCTAGTTGGTTCATTCATAATTGATACCCCCCAGCTTGAAGCAACATGTTCCTGCTTGCATATCTCAAACCACTCTTGAGTTTTTTCCAAGCATTTGTATCTGGATTGTATTATCAATCAATCCACAAATATTGATCCATCTCCTCTGTGCCAGGCACTGTGCTAGATGCTAGGGATACAAAAATAGACTTCAGAGAGTTAGCATTTTAGTTAGGGGATGGGGGGAGTAGAAGAAGGAAGGGCACACAGTACTCATATATAGACAGATGCAAAAAAAAATACACAAAGCATCCTAAAAATTTTAGTGAATCAGTGAGACTTTTGAGATATATTATACCAGATTCTAAATAGATAAGGGGTTAGTATCAGGAAAAACTTTATAGAAATTAATACTTAAACTGAGTCTTGAAGTCAACTAGTGATTCCACATTTCATTTAGAGCTAGATATGGAAAGTAGGAAGGTGGGTTAAAAATCCCAGCTTTATTACCTGTGTGATCTCAGGCAAGTAACTGCAATCAGCAAACATTTAGGAGTTAGAGATACATAGACAAAATTAAACAGCTCCTGTCCTCTGAAAGTTTATTACACTTATTTATTTATTTTACTTATTTATTATATTATTTACACGTTTGTTACTATTATTATTATGTATTTTATTTATATAGTTATTTGTGTATTTTATTTATTTGTTACTGTTATTCACATGTTTATTAGTTATTATGCATTTTATTTATTAAATGTGTATATCTTTTATTTATTTATTATAGTTATTTACATATATGCCTCATCCACACTCTTAGACAACATGCTCCTTGAGGGCAGAGACTTATTTTCTCTCTATGTCTCAATAGTGCCAATCTGGGCAACATTAATAAATGCTTAAGAACTAATTGCTCACTTAAACTGGAATTGGCATCCAACAAAGCAGAGACTGCTAGCCACCCACTAAAGGCAAATAAGTACCTATTGATTAGGTACTTGATTACCTAGAGGAGAAGCTGATAGAAATGGGCCTAAGCTTTGGAACTATCCCTTTTTTCTGACCAGTCAGGGACTCTTATCCACATCACTGAGCAAACCCATAAGTTAACCTTCAGCTTCCTGGTATAGAGAGAAGGCTCCCTTTTATATGCAACAGAATGCCAGGAAAACATGAATAGCTTCAGAGAATGAGTTCAAATCCTTGTTTGCTTATAACCTATAAAATTTCAGATAAAACATTTGATCTCTCTGAATCTCTATAAAATATAGGGAGGGGGCATTGGGCTATATGGTTTCAGAAATCTCTTCCAACTATAAATCCTAACATCCTATACACAACGGAATAACAGTAAAGAAATGTGACATTTCTTTCAAACCCTGAAATGCTGTTTAAATATAAGTTGCAATGATTCTTTTTTAAAATTTTATTTTCTATTATAGCTTTTTATATACAAAACATATGCATGGGTAATTTTTCAGCATTGACCCTTGCAAAACCATCTGTTCCAACTTTTCCCCTCCTTTTCCCCTCCCCTAGATGGCAGGTAGTACCATACATGTTAAATATGTTAAAGTATATGTTAAATACAATACATGTATACATATTTATACAGTTATCTTGTAATTGCAATGATTCTATGCCAAATACAAATGGGGGGGGGGACAATATGGGCTCAGAAAGTCCTATATTGCCACTTTCCTTCTACCCTTTCCCTCCCCGCCAAAGGCTGCTCTGAAATCTCCATATAAGGGCAGAACTTGACCACAAAAAATTCATAGAGAAGCATAAAAGAAGCCACACCATGGATACAAAGACTTTGGAAGTAGATGTGGCTTATCCATGTAACAAGGACTGCATGCCATGTCTAAGCTAGCCAGCTAATGCTGTCTGCTGAGAGCAACAGTCTCAAGGTCACCAACCTGTGTCACAAAGGATTGAGAATGTAGAGCAGACTGGGTAATCTGCATTCCCCATGAATCAAAATAGCAAGCGTGAGATATTATTTAAGGAAAATCCTTGGACTCAGTCATCTGAGAGACCAAGATGATGATGATGATGATGATTTTAGAGTGCTCTAAGGTTAACAAAGTGCTTTTGTCACAAGGCCATGAGACTGAGCAAGTGTAATTATTACCCTCAGAAAACTGAAACCCAGAGACATTACATGACTTTTCAAGGTTACACAGTGAATAGGTGACTAAGCCCATTTTAGAAGTAACCGATGGAATAAACAGAATACTGATCCTGAAGTCAGAAAGACAAATTCTGCCTTAGACAATTCAATTCAAAAAGCATAAAGGTATATACCTACTGTGAATCAGGCACTGTACTAGGTCACTGGGGATAAAAGATAAAAATGAAAAAAATCCCTGCCCAAAAGGAACTGATGTTCTGTTGTAACTAATTTACACTCAGTAATTATGTAACCCAGAGTATGTCACCTTAATATCTGTGAGCCTCAGTTCTTTACATCTGTAAAATAAAGATAATAACATCTCACAGGCTAATTGTGAAGCTCAAATAAAATATGGAATGTAAAGTACTCTACATCTTTCAAAGCACAATATAAAAATCAGCTCTTACTACTACCTGAATTCTCCAACTCCAAATCTGGGTCTCTTTTCCCCTACAAGGTAACACCAGGGAAGCACAGGGTGGGGCTTAGAGGAACAAGCATTCTTTCAGTGCCACGTGCCAGGCATTAAGCTAAGCACCTTACAGATATTATCTCAACGAATCCACAGCTGAAATGCTAATGCATCAGATCCCCAAAAAGGTCTATAGCAACAGTTGCTGCCACAGAAGCCAAAAGACATCAAGTGTTGCTGCCTTTTAAGGTGGGACAGCTCTGATTGGCCCAATCAGTCTTCTCAATTTAAAGGGCCTTTCTCCAACCAAGATTCATCAAAGTTAATAAGATGCTGGCATCTACCTTGGCTCTTAAGGAAGAGTGGAAGGTCATCCATGACAGAGAGTGCTTGCTTTAAATTTCAGATTCTCCCTTATCATTGCTATTATTCTCCAAGGACTGAACAAAGAACCTGGCCAGAAGAGCCCTGAAACAGAAGTTTTATCCTCATCCACTTCTGAGCTGCTTTGGCTACCTAAGTGGCAATTCTGCCCAGGATTTGATGTAAAAAGAAGGGGTTGGGCCAGATGATCTCTAAGGAGCCTTCTAGATCTAACATTCTGTGTGTCTCTGATAGTGACAAGAAAGGACAGCTTCTCCTTCACACAGGTGCATGTGAATTAGCCTAATTAGATTGTCCAAGGGTTTATAAATCACAGTGAGGGGCCAGAAATGGAGATAAAGTTGTTCTCAAATCATTCCCTGGACCCATTTTCCTAATGCATGAACAGTTCTATGCCAGGCTTTTTCTCTCTCACTCCATTTCTCTCTTCTAAGTATATGTACTTGGCCTTGGGAGCCCAATGTCATTCCAGGGGTATCCCATCATACTTCCCAATCTCATGGCTATCAGTTCTCTGATCCCTTTGGGATCAAATTCCATGGTACTCAATGATATCTCTTGATTTTCTCTATGGGTTTTACTCCTCATTTTCTGTCTTTTCTACCCATTTCACCACTTAAGAAATTAATAGGGCTACAGGGTCGTAGCCTGCCCACATTGGTATAAAACAAGATAAAACTGAAGCATGCTATTAAATAATCTACTAGTTATTTCCTCTAATACCTTCTGCTATATTATCCCAAGAAAGTAAGTAAGAATGTTCTTCCAAGGTCATGGTCATATTCTGTATGTCAGAATAATATATGAGGAACTCTAAGAGAAGCAAGGCATGCTGCTTATAATCTGTGTGATTTTGGGCCAGTCAATTCCTTTCTCTAGGACTGTTTCCTCAACAATAAAATGAGGGGGGTCAGACAAGATAGTCTCTATTGTCCCTTCCAGTTTTCAGTGTACAATTCTTTAGTTCTAGGATCTGCTAATCCTTTGTATTCATCTCTTTTCAAGGCCTGAGTGTTGGCAGAGGCTTGATTAAAGGAGACAAGTAGCACCAAAGGTACCCCAGAAGAGCCCTACAATCTAAGAGTTGAACTACAAACCCCCTGGGCACCTTCACCTAATGAATGACCCCAAAGAACTTTGAAGAGAAGGACACCACTTTGCTCTCAAACCGGCAATTTCAGAAAGAATGTGTGAGCTAGAATGATTTACTCTCTGAATAATCCAATTAACTCAATATTTATCAGTGGGATGAAAAGATAAATCTTAGATGACACAGGGTTCCTGCCCTCATGGAGCTTTTGGTCAATTCAGAAGATACAAGGATACATGTTCCCCTCAAAATTCGGCCATCCCAAACATCTTTTCATCTCTTTTGGTACTCTCCAAAATTTCAGATTGTGAAATCTACTTGTCAATAATATTTACTGAAAACAAGCATTCTTCTCCCAAAGTTCCCACCCTCTTCACCTCATTTAAGCAATGTCTCTACATTGCTTACAACCTCCAAATCAATAAAGTTTGGGGTTTTTTTGTCCAGATCCGTGAAGCCCAGCCTGAAAACCTAAGAATATGTGAGTTCACTGGCATAGGGAACTCTCTGTGAGGAAACTCTTTACTAATTCAGATTGGCACCAGCTCTGCAATGTACAGGGTCATCACCTTAGGTGCCTAAGGCATTGAGTTCAATGATTTGCCCACTATTGCTCAAAGGAATAGCATTCAACTGGACCAGAACTTGAACCCAAGCCTCCTTCACTTTAAAGTCAAGTCTCTATCAGCTATACCAACCTACCTTTCCTTCAATTAAGTAAACATTTATTAAGCACCACTGAACACTGAGTATATAAACATTGTAAGAGAGCCAAAGATTGGAAGAAAATAGGCCCCTCATGAAACTCACAGACTAGCACAGAGAAAAAGTATTTCTATAATAAAATACCGTTAACTACATATGTATAACTATATACAATGGAATCAAACTGCTATATAAGGTAGTAGTTGGGGGGTGGAGGGAAACAAGGTCATTTCTAACTGAGGGGATTAAGGAGAAAGATTCATGGAGGAGGTTCTAAGGGAGATTAATAAGAGTGAGAAGGATCAGGAAATCTCACATACTCTGTCACACACAGAGAAAGACCAGGACTGGGGTTCTCAAGAGACTTCCAGTTATCAGTGAATAGGGTGTCTCATCTCAAAATATCACCACATAGGTTTTCTTAGAAAGAAGAAAATATTGACTAAGGAGTCCAATGAGTAGATTAAAAGGTTTCCCAGAACTTCAGTGACTCCAGAGCAAAAGGCAAGTGGCCTTTCCCAGTCCATCTTGTGTGTTTTGATGGTTTTACAGATAAGGAAAAGTGAAACTCAAAGAAGAGGGGACTGCCCAAAGTCACACAGCTAGCTTATGTGGCAAAAAGTTTGAATCAGAACTCAGATCTTATGTCCTCTTACTCCTCCATCTCCATCAATTCCACTGCTACTTCCTTTACTTGGTACCACAGTGCCACCAAGGGTTTCTGGTCCACAGAATGTATTGAGTGATTCTACTTGTCTTGGAATCCTATCTCATTAGAGCAATATGTTATAGAGATGTCAGACCCCTGAGAAGCCCAGCCTGAAAACCTCAGGATATGTGAAATAAGGAGAACCAGCCAAAGGGGAAAAAAATAATGTTTTATTCCTGGGTTAACTCTGCCTCTATCAACCATTATGGGAATACTGGTAGATGAGGTTGTACACCTTCTCACAAAAGACATTTCAGAAACCAGGCTCTCTGCTGGTTTCAACCTGTAGGCCTTGAAAACAGAGCTGCTTGAGAGTAGCGATCTGCCAGTACTCTGAGGCCTGCACTCCCTCCTAAAGTCTTCGCTTCCTAGCAGGTGCTTCGGCAGGAAAACTTCAGTACCCTCTCCCTAAGCCGGTCTCCCGGCACCGGGTGGAATCTCACCCAAAAGCCACGGTCACTCAGTCCAAAATCCTTCCCTCACAGACCTCCACGACTTCCCAGGGGAAGGATAGGGAGACATGAGAATCAAGACCATGTAAGAAATAATTTCAGCAAAAGACCAAATCTCACGGAAAGGCTTTTTTTTTCATTTACACACACAATCAAATCCCTCCCTAGAGGTCTCAGTGGAGGATTGGGGACTAAAGAGTACAGGTTTAAGAATTCAAAACCTCAGGACATTTGGGGGTGTGGGGGAGAGAGAGAATCAGCATGGCCTCCCGGCCAAGGCTACCACTCAACCACTCACATCCCGTAGGTTTGTACACACCCCCACCCCCACTCCAGTCCTCAGCTGCTTCCTCCTCCGCCCTCCCCCCAGGAGAATGGGCGGGCCCTCTTTGGACATCTCCACCCAAACCCCTGCCGGCTTCTGGAGATGGAGAAGGCTGCAAAGTGGTGTGCCAGCACATGGTCGGGGCAGCCTGGCTGGAGGAGTGCCGCCCCTAAACCCCAGCCCTCAGTCCCCACCCCACCCCAACTCGACTAGGGCAGCCTCCGCTCCGCAACGGCGCGGAGCTCCGGGGAAGCCCAGCTACAGCCCCTGCCCCCGGCATCTCCGGACCGCACCGCCGCAGCAGCTCTCGGCAGGAGAACCCGTCAGGCCGTGGGGGGTCGGCCGCTTGCCACTGCACGACCCTCTTCCCCAAGCCCCTACAGTTCCAATCCTCGGTCCTCCCCTTTGCGAAATGCGTCACGTCTGCTAGCCGCTCGGGAGGCACCTGCACCCGCCCCCGCCGCCCCCACGCCCTTAATAAGCCCCCGAGCGGAGCAGCCAGGGCTGGAGAGGGAGAGAGAGGGAGAGAGAGAGGCAGCGGGGGAGGGGCAATGAAAGAACAGGGACCCAGAAGACGGTGGCCGTGCTACCGCCACTGTCACCGCAGCAGCTGTGCCCAAGAAGCCACGCTGTCAGCCTGGCCTGGGACGCCCGGGAGCCGGGGCTCCAAAGAGCTGGGAGGTGCACGGGGCCCGCAATGCGCCCCCCGCCCCTGGCCCCGAGCCTGGCACATAGACAGCCCCCGCCCCCCCCACACACCACAGACATACATGCAAGCACGCACAGACACCAATGCAGACACCGGGCGCTTCCTTGTGGGGCAAAGAAAGAGGGGTATAAAAACCCTGGGCTTCGCTATCCCCCACACCCCTGCTCACGAACGTGGCCCTAGCCGTGCCGTCTCCCCTCGCCTCCCGGCAGCCCTTCCCCAGCGCGGCGCCGCCTGGACCCTTACTTGCCAATATCTTCATAGAGCTGGTACTCGTCGGTAAAGCGGGTGCAGGTCACGGTTGTGGCCATCGCTGCGGCCGCGGAGAGGGCTCTGAGAGCTGCCGCTTCCCCTGCTGCGCGCTCTGGGCTCCGGCTCGCGGCGGCGGCGGTGGCGGCGCGGGGCTCCGGGAGAAGCGCGGTGTAGCCGTCTAGCTGTTCCGGCTCCGGCTCCGACTCGGACTCAGGCTCGAGCTCCGGCTGAGCCCCGCAGCAGCGGCGGCGGCGGCGGCGGCAGAAGCAGCAGCAGCAGCAGCGCGGGCAGAGAGTGACACCTCCGCTCCAGGCGGGGGGCCGGAGGCTGGGGGGCTGGCTCTGGGCAGCGCAACGCGAGATCTGCTCGCTGCGTGTGTGCCACACACCTACACGCGGGAGGAGGCGCGGGGCTCTGCCGCACACGCCGTGGACCGGCCCCTCCCTCTCCCCTGCGCGGCACCCCCCCGCACACACAGACACCACGCACGCGGGGACCCGCACACAGCACAGCGGGGACCCACCCCACTCCTCCTCCCTGCGGAATACACACGCGGGGAAGTGCTCCCAGCTCGGACCCAGCCCTCCCTCTGCCGCGCCGGCAGGACCCTCCCCCCCACCCACAGTCCCCCTCGAGGAGGCCAGCACCCCCGTGGACTACAGTCCCGCTGCACACTCGGGGATGGGCCCTCAGCCTCCCCTTCCCCCACACTGCACAATACCCTTCACACTCACACCCGAAAACTGAATGCCAAGTTAACCAATCCGACCCCTTCTCCCTTCAGGACACCCACGTCTGCATACAGGGTAGGTGACCCTCCAACTCTGATGCAGGCACACCTAGGAGCCCTTCCTCTAAGGCTGAGGCAGGAGATTTGGTTTTGAATGTAGACTGTAAGTGCAGGGTGGAGTAGGGCAGAACCCCGGGGAGGGGCTGCTGCCGGGTTGTGAGGAGGTGGGGAAGCGCCCCCCCCTTTTAACTCATCCCCTCAGGCAAACGTGAACCCCAAGGGAGAAATAGAGTCCTTCCACCAACTGGATCCCTGAGACCGTAGCTGCTGGTTTTAGCCACTCTCTTCCACCCACGCCTTGCCACCCCCACTTACCCCCTACAAATGGTAGTTCTGAGCAAACGCAGCTCTGAGGTGAGATAGAGGGGGCAGGAGGTTAAGACAGTAAAAAAAAAAAAAAAAACAGACAGGCTTTCCTCCCCCAACCCCCCTCAACAATCATCAGGCACCTCTGGTTGGCTCTACCTTCAGGTTATCCTTGCCCTAGAATGGGGACATTTCCTCCTCTTCCACCACGGCCCTTTGCCCACCCACCTGCCTACTCTTCAACGCGTGGAAGAGGATCTATCTCCCTAACTGGGAGGGAGGCCCTGGACCCAGATTGCAGGCATCAGTCTCTCACTGCAAGGTGCCAGAGCTGTTGCTATGGGCAGCAACAGGGAGGAGGAGATAAGGATCCTGAGGAGGGGGAGGGAGGGAGGGAGGGAAGAAGAAAAACTGACCCGGTTTCACAAACAAGAAACCATTACTTCAGGGTCAGGTGCTGGATCCCTGATTCCCCAAGCTTCATATCTAGAAATTATGAACAAAGAAGAGTGTCTGGCAGCACCTACCAGGACAGAACATATTCTCAGTTCACAGGAGACTAATATTAAAGAATTAGAGCCAGTAAGGTTCCTGGGCCACCTGGTCCAATCCCCTCCTTTTGCATATGAGGAAACTGAGGTCCCAGGAAGTTAAGGTCTCACTGGTAGGGTTAAAGGAAGAATCTAAACCTGCACAGTCTGACTCTAATCACTGCTTATGCCCCTAGTGCTTGACAACAGTGTCTTTAACACTTTCATTTTAATTGGGAGAAAGCAGGGGTAGCCCAGGGTTAGAGTCTGACTACTGGACAATCTTGAGAGGAGAGTTCCTGAACACCCACTATTGAAGGAGCCAAAAGAGAAAAGGAATACTTAAACTCATGTTAGTGCATCATAAGGAATGCTGAGTTTGAAGTCCCAGGATCTGAGTTTAAATCCTGGTTCTGTTATTTAATACTTGTGTGACCTATCTTCCTTTCTCAGACTTATTTCCTTACCTGCAAAATGAGAGGGTTTAGGGTTAATAATATCTAAAGTCCCTTTCAGCCCCAAATCTAAGACCCTATGAGCTACATAGCCTGCTTTCATCTGGCATTACTCATCTCCTTTCTAAATCTAAATCTCATTCAGGGTTATTCTTCTGAAGGGCCTCACAGCCTAGCTCCCAGAAAACAGGACCTCCTCACATTGGCAGAGTGGGATGAAAAGGGATAAAACCTGGGCACTCATCTCCTGGCATTTATTATTCTTCAAATCTGCCCCACTCAGAGCTCCCAGACAAGATACCACTTCTGCCCTGATAGAGCCTCCTTGCTTCTCCTTTTCCAGGGCCTCCAATGCCAGGACAAAATCCCCTTCTTTGTCTACTCCTCCAACCCTCAGGGCCTTCTCCAACATAGGCAGAACAGCAGATTCCCATCCCTTCTCCAGTTCTTATCTGTCAGAAAAGCCTCCTGGAGCTTCACAGAAGATACTATCACTATCTGCCATGAAATTGGATTTGATTCTTGGGCAAATCATTTGCCCTTAACTTGACAATTTCTTGAACTCTGGAATGGGAATAATAACACCTACCTGGAAGGATTGCTGTGAAGATAAAATGAGATATTTGTAAAGTGCTTAACACAGTGCTTGCCACATAGTAAACACTATACAAATGCTAGTTGTTTATTGTTATTATTTACTAATTAACAAAGAATGACTGGATTTCTTTGTTGCCCAAAAATATATCTATATTTCTTCCATGCTTTAAAAACCCTCATTTGAACCTACCATACCTATGTTATTGTCCTTTGTCTCTTCTCAGCTAAACTTTTTGAGAAAGTTATTTATACTCTTCTCACTCTCCTCTCCAATCTGGCTTTTGATTTTGATCATCCAATGAGGACTTTGCAGGACAAAGTTACCATGACCTCTTAATAACCAAATTCCATGGTCTTTTTCAATAGTCATTTTCCTTGGATGCTTCAGCCTTTGACACTGATGATCATGCACTCTCTTTGTCTAGGCTTTCATGACACTGCTCTCTCCCATTTCTCTTCTTTCTTCTCTCTAACCTACTCTCTAACCAATTTGTCTCCTTTGCAGATTTCTCATCCATGTCATATCCACCAACTATGGTGCAGATATGAGACTTCCTGGCTGTGTGATCCTGGGCAAATCACTTAACCCCAATTGCCTCAGAAAAAAAGAAAAGAAAAGAAAAGAAAGGAGGTGTTAACTAGATCAGAACCATCTTCTAACCTCTGAGTGGCTGGAGCTAAAACAGAAGAGGTTCCAGACTCTGTCCTGGAACTTCTCTTTTCTCTCTATATTCTGTCACTTGGAAATCTCATTGACTACTAGGGATTCAATTTTCCTCTCTGTGCAGATGATTCCTAGAATTACATATGTAACCTTAGTCTCACTCCAGAGCTGACATCATGCATTATCCACTAGTGCAGTTATAACATCTATGTGTCCCAGAGGGAATAAAATTCAACACATTCAAACAAAATTTATTCCCCTTTCCCAAAACCCTCTCCTCTCTTCCCCCTTTGACCTTCCTTATTGCTATCAAATACATTACTATCTAATCTAATCATCTAATCACTCCACACCACCTCAGTATCAAACTTGATTCTGACACTTTCACTCGTCTCATCTTCTATCTACTGCCAGATAGTGTTGCCTTTGACCTTCACAATATAAATCATATAAGTCCCCTTTGTCAAAATATTTTGGAGATACCCTGTATCCCAAAGCTATGGCTCAGCAAGCAGGTTGTCTCCTAAGCTTGGCATAACAATAATCATTTGCATCTGGATGATATCACTCTTTGGCAAAGTGTATTACTCGAATCAGGTGTTCCCTGAAGGATTTAACTCCTCTTATTTCCCAGAGCTGTCCATCACATGTTCCCAATCCTTATTTCTTGTCACTGGAAGATACTGCATTCCTGTTCCCATCACAAAACTCTGGTTCTATCCCTCACAAGATGGCTATGACCCCTCACCATGACTGTTCCAATGAAACCAAAAAATACCCATATTGTCCCAAAAAATGCCAGCCATAACAATTGTCATAAGACCTAAGAATGATTGTATTGTGAGCCCACTCTTTCGTGTATATGTGGGCCCAGCATCAATGGCATTGTTAAGTCTTCTTTCTTGGCTGGGGAGGCTGGGGGGGGGGGGGAAGAGGTCGATTTACAAATGCCATTTTCCTTATTCTGAAATTAATTAAATTCCTGTTGGTGTCTTGACTCTCCTATCTCTAGCCTGTTCTGTTTTGGCTCCAGCCACTCAGAGTTAGAAGATGATCAGAAGATCCAGTTAACACCTCCTTTCTTTTCTTTTCTTTTTTCCCCTCGAGGCAATTGGGGTTAAGTGACTTGCCCAGGGTCACACAGCTAGGAAGTGTAATGTCTAAGATCACATTTAAACTCAGGTCCTCCTGACTTCAGGGTTGGTGCTCTATCCACTGTACCACCTAGCTTCTCTGACTCTTTCCACTCACACAATCACCACAATAGTTTAGTCACTCCTCTTTCATCTAGACTATTGTAGTAACTTTCTAACATCCCTGCATCAAGTCTCTAACCATTCCTTAATCTTAGTTCCTTCTCTCTGAAACTATCCCCAATTTATCCTGTATATAGCTTGTTTGCACAGCTATGTGGTACAGTGGATAAAAAGTATGGCTTGTATTCAAGAAGACACAAGTTCAAATCCAGCCTCAGAAACTTACTATCTTTGTGACATTTGGCAAATCACTTGGACCCTATTTGCCTCATTTCCCTCATTTGTAGAATGAGCTAGAAAAGGAAATGGCAAAACATGAAATCATCTCTGCCAAGAAAATCCCAAATGGGATCACAAAAAATCAGACAAGGTTGAAGAACACCACCGCCAAATAGCTTGTTTGTATTTAGTTGTTTGCATGCTTCTTGTTGTAGAGTCTTATCCAATGCTTTTATGACCCCTTGGACCAAAGCATGGTGAGCTTTGTGTCCTTCACTATCTCTCAAAGTCTGTCCAAGCCCATGTTCATTGTTTTCATAACAATATCTGTCCATCTCATTGCCTGCCATTCCGTTCTCCTTTTGCCTTTAATCTTTCCCAACATCAGGAGCTTTTCAAGAAATCCTGTCTTCTTATTTTGTGGTCAAGTATTTCAGCTTCAGCTTTAGTACTTGACCTTTTTAATGAATAATATGAATTAATTTCTTTTAAGTACTGATTGAGTTGATCTTCTTGCTTCCAAGGGACTCTCAAAATTCTTCTCCAGCACTACAATTTAAGCATCAATTCTGCAGTATTCAAGCTTTCCTTATAGTCTAACTTTCACAGCCATACATTGCTACTGGAAAAACCATAGCTTTGACTGTCTGAACCTTTGTTAGTAAGGTGATATCTCTGCTTTTTAGTATACTGTTCAGATTTGCCATAGCTTTTCATCTAAGGAGCAAAGGTCTTTTAATTCTATGACTTCGGTTATTATCCACAGTGATCTTTGAGCCCAGAGGTATACAATCTGACAGTGTTACCATTTCTTGCCAGGAAGTATTAAGACCATTTACCATGATCTTAGGATTTTTTATGTTAAGCTTCAAACCATCTTTTATACTTTCTTCTTTCACCCTTATCAGGAGGCTTCTTAATTCTGCACTTTCTGAGATTGTTGATATTTCTCCAGCAATCTTCACTCTAGCTTTTGATTTGTCCAGCCTGGCATTTTGCATAATGTACTCTACATATAAGTTAAATAAATGATGATCTTATTAACTGTCCTGCTCAAAACCTTCTGATAGTTTCTTATTACATTCCAAGTCAAGCCCAGATTTCTTACCTTGACTTTCAAGGCTCAGTCTAAACAATATGGCTTCTATCTGCCTATCCAGCTTTATCTCAGACTTCTCCTTTTCACCAAATTCCACTCATTCTTTCCCATTGTCCTTTGCTCTGGAGGATGAAAAAATGCCCTCCCTTTCTTCCATCCCCATCTCTTTATTGAAAGGCTAATCATCATACCATCAGGACCTAATTCCAGTTCTTTTCCTGATCCTTCCAGTCCTTCCTGAAGAATTCTTCTTGATCTTTCCAGAAAGTAGCTTTCCTTCCTCTGAATTCTCAGTATTTCTCTTATACATTTAATATGTTCTTAGTATTATTTACTTGCTTACAGTTTTATCTTTTTTTTCCCAAGAAGGCTTTAAGTTCCTTGAGGGCAAGGATTCTGTCTTATTTCTTTCTGGATCACTCATAGCATCTAGAGTATTTAGTAAATATTTGTCAATGGATGAATGGTTGAAAAAGTACTTTTCCTGTTTCTACATAAGAAGTAATTTCTGGAGATCCTTTGCAGATTGATTTTTGATTCCTTGTGTCATTGTGTAACAAGAAACTGTTACCTAGAGGTCCACAAAATCCATTTCCCACACATCTAAGCCATTACAATGTTATCAGTATAGAAAACTTATTCTACCAATATAGAGCAACACTAGCTCTGTAAGTTGCAGTCTTAGAGAGCAGCCTGGGACATTGAAAGATTAAATGACTTATCCAGAATGACAAAGCCAGAATGTGTCAGAAGGAGGGCTTGAACCCCAGATTTCCTGGCTCATTGGAAAACTGGTACTTTCCACTATGTCATGCTGTCTCTGTGGCAATTACAGTTCTTGAGTTAAATCTCTAACTAGCATTATTAGCTGAAAAAAAAAAAAAGCAGAACCAGGACTAGCATTTATGAAGGGCTTCTGCTAAGGGGTGAGGTTGAGTGAAAAAAGAAAATGAAAAAAAAACCTACCCTCAAGAAATTGTATTCTAATGTCAGGGACCCAGGTCCTGCCCCTGGAGTCTGGACCTGGGTTCAGGTCCTAACTGTACCATTTACTACCTGGTTAACGTTGGCCAAATCACTTCCCCTTTTAGACTGTGAAATTTCCAGTTTTGTAAAATAGTCGAGTTAACCTCTAAGGTCCCTCCTACCTCTTTATGTGTAATTTTAAGGAAAAACTCCCTCTTGTTACCCTCTCAGATAGCAGTTTCTGCCTCCCACCAATTCCCCTTAAACTCTGTGTTCCCAAGAGAGAAGGGAGCACCCTCCCAGGTGGCAGCTCAGTAACTGGTGGGAAGGCTGGGGCGGGGTGTGGGGAACATCAGATCCGGCTCAGTTATTGTTAGGCCAGTAACCATGGCAACAAGTGACACATCTGCCAAGCCAAAAGTGCCAAGCATTGGGTCTCATTCTTCCTAAGAAGTGCTGAAACCTTTCCCTCCCTACCCCTATTCATCAAGCCAGGAGACCTTGTCTACATAGGGACTTCAGCCTTTAGATGTCTCCTTTTAGTGGGTTAGACACAGTAGCTCCACAAAGAGTTGAAGTCTCCCTAAGGAGTGCCATAGAAATCACACTTTTCCTGGGCCCTCAGCTGTTGGTTGGGACAAAGCAGACTATTCCCAAGTCAAATCAGAAAGACAAAAACCATCAATTGACAAACATTTTGCTGAGCAATTGCTGTATACCTCGTCCTGGCTTGGGGCAAGGGGGGAGGGGGATGACAAACAAGGGGACAAGGTCACAGGAAGGAGAAAAATCAAAAGTATTGTTTCTACTTTGGAGTTTTATACAACCTAGTCAAGGAAGACCAAACACATTACTATCAGTCTACCATTCAGCACAAACATGTGCTCATTCTAGAAGCAGCACCATCCCTTTTCTCCCAAAAACAAAAATAGTCCTTAACCTCAAAAAGAATATAGGCTCCTTGAGGCTAAGGACTATTTTTTCATTTTCTCAACATTCAGCATAGTGCTTCTCACCCAGGAAGTATGAAAGCAAATATGATAAAATGTTATCCCATTGACAAACTTATTAAATGTCTTCCTTTGCCAGGAACTGTGCTAAGTGATGAGGAGAAAAAGACAGAAGCAAAACAGATCCTGCCCTCAAATGCCTTACATTCTGTTGTGTGGTAAGGAAATGGAAGAAGAGGGCAGACAACATACAATATTAGACATTTGGTGGGATGGTTAGCATTTTATGGGTGTTAGTAAAGGCTTCATGTACAAGGTGATATGAGCTGCATCTTGACTAAAACCGAGGAATGTAAGAGACTGTATTTTTGGTGGCACCAAAATGTACAGAGTCCTGGGCCTGGAGTAAGGAAGGCTTATCTTTCTGAGTTCAAATCCAACCTCAGACATGTACTGACTGGGTGACCCTGGCCAAGTCACTTAACTCTGTTTACCTCAGTTTCCTTGCCCACAGAATGCTATGGACAAGGAAATATCAACCTTCTAGTATCTTTGTCAAGAAAACCCAAAATGGGATCACAAAAAGTCAGATGTGACTGAACAACGATAATATTAACTTTTTTGATATAATCTTGAATTGAAAGACAGAAAATTTGAGTTCAATTCTCCACTACATAGCTATGGATTAGGCAAGTATATGCAATCAACAACCAATTAAGTGACTTCTATCATAATGCAAACTCCTAGAGTGTTGGGATCATTCCAATTTTTGTACTTGCAGCCCCAGGGTATAGTCTAACAGTAGTTTTTTGTAGTTCAAACATTTCAGTAGTGTGAAACATTTCATGACCCCCATTTGAGGTTTTCTTGGCAAAGATACTGGAAATGTTTGCCATTTCCTTCTCCAGCTCATTTTACAGATGAGGAAACTGAGTGACATGCCCAGAATCATACAGCTAATTCTGAGGCCAGATTTGAACTCGGGAAAAGAGGTCTTCCTGACTCCTGGCCTGGGGTTCTATTTACTGTATCATGTAGTTGCTCTCATAGGCTTATTAAATATTTGTTGATTGGTTGATCAGTAGACACTATGCTAGATGCTAAGGATACAGGCACAAAGAAGAAACAATCCCTACTCTATGGGAGTTTATATTCTAACTGGGAAAATAAAACTTACATCTATAAGTGTATACCTTTCTGGGCTTCAATTTCCTTATCTGTAAGATGTCCTGTTTGTTTCTAAGATGACTCCAAGCTCTAAAGTTCTATTGTCTTTTCATTATAATCCTGTTCTTCCTATAAGACTAGATTGGGGAAGAGCTCTAGATTTATTGTCAGAGAGAGGATCTGGGTTCCAATGTGGCTCTAACATTTTCTACTTGTCTGACTCTAAGCTAGTTACTTCATTATTATTATAAAACGAGGGGCTAGGATTAGAGGATTTCTGACATTCTATGAGAAATGGGAATCTAGACTAACCTGTTCCAGTGTTAAAATGTCAAACTTTCAAAGAGTTCTTCCTGGCTAATCTAAATCCTTCTTACTCCAGTTTAAACCCAATTATCTTGAGCTAGAGATGAAGCACTGATTGGAATGTCTTCATATTGCTTGCTACCCCTTTGATATTTCCAATGAATTTCCTCTTCCCTCTTTGTGACTTTTGAATTCTCTCCTAAGAACTCCTTCACTAGAAACTTCCTTCATGCCTCTCAGACTCCCTTCTCCTTGATACTCTAATTTCCCTCCTTACCCTGAACTCCATGGTCTGTTATTTTAGCATCAAAATATTAAAGTGAGAGTGTTCTCAGAAGTCAATGAGTCTTCCCAATTCATTCAGGTATTCCCTCTATGACATCCCTCATCCAGTCATTCAACCAACCTCTGCTTAAATAACTTTTAGTCTTCATAATAGTAGCTAGCACTTATATAATGTTTTCATGTTTTCAAAGCATTTTACAAATGTAACTCATATTATATTCACAATAACTCTGGGAAATAAGTACTATTTATTATCCCCACTTTATAGATAAGGAAGCTGAGGCAGACATTAGTTAAGTGACTTGTCCAGGGTCATAGAACTAGTAAATATCTAAAGCTGGATTTGAACTTGTATCCCCAACTCTTGATCCAGGTAACACCCATCTGGTGTTGGGAACCCATTTCCTATAGTAGAGCTCTAATTTTAGGAAGTTCCTCAGTATATACGACCAAACCCTGCTTAATTTTGATTCAGCAAACATGTTCCAAGTATTTCCTCTGGGCAAGGCATTGTGCTGCCTGCCTACCATTTTATCATGAGGTAATAGCTAGAAGGTTGGATCTGGAGCCAAGAAGACTGGGCTTGTTAACAGGTTTCAAGTCCTATCTGAGTCCATATGACCCCCCTAGATGGCATCTAAGGAAAATGCATTTGAATCCTGGTTTTGCTACTTGCTGCCTGTGTGACCTCAATCATCCTCTGTGAGTCTCTGGAGTCTCCAATAAGATGATTTATGTAAGGGCTTCTTAAAGGACTCTATACATGTCAAGTATTGTTTTATTCACGTCCTCGTTCTGTCCTCTGGAACAACACAAAATAAATCCATGCCTTACTATACATAGTAAGATCTCCAAATATTTTGACAGCTGTCATATTTCCCCTTAGTCTTCTTTTCTCTAGATTAAAGATCTCCAGTTTTATAAGCTATTCATAGGTTCATAGATTTAGAGCTGGAAGGATCTCAAGACATCTAACCCATTTTACAGATCAGGAAGCTAAATCCCAGAAAAGCTAAGTATTTTGCCTCTGGCCACATAAGTAATGTCAGAGCTGAGATTTCTCAGGAGATTTATCTAGTCTCTAAGACTCCTGTCCTTCATAATCTTCCAGCCATTAGCTCTGATTCTCTCCCACCTCTTAGCTTCCTTCCTGCATTAATTCCAGAACCACTGTAAGATGGATGCTGTGCTCTTCAGCTCACTTCCCACATCATCAACTCTTTGGAACCTGTTCTTCCCTTTAAGCTCCATTTCAGCTCCCTTCCCACACACTTCCAGCTGACAACCTGCAGCTTACTTCCCAGAGATCAAGAACTGCAAACAAGAAGAGATTGCCCCATCATGCAGATAATCTCTCTCTCTCCTTCTCTCTGTCTTTGTTTCTCTGTGTATCTCTCTCTTTCTCTCTCTTCCTTCTTTCTCTTTTGTGTTTTCTGCTTTCAAAGCCAAAAGCAATTAAATAATTCTTGCCTTACTTTTACTGGAAATTAGGTGTATATATGTGGTTCTTTTTTTTTTTTTTAATTATTGTAGACTAAAAGTACCATGATGTTATAAAAATGGTAGGATCAGCTTTGATAGAATCATCTCCCTGGGGACAGGAACCAATCTGCAAATCTACTGGAGAATATGAGGAAGGGTGGGGAGTCAGCAGCTGGCCAGGGGACAGGTGGGAAATGTTAATTGGTTTCATTTGGTGTCAGTCTTCTCAGCAGCATTTTGGTGGGAGGTGCTAAAGGGTATGCAAGCTTTGAAAACAAAAAAAGGACTGAGAGAAGGGAAGAGAGGGAGTGGATAGAAAGAGACTTCAGCTTTTAAATGGTACATCCACAGAACAAAGAAATTAGATCAGAAGAATGATACAAATGGTAACAACAATAAAGAAATTAAAGATCATGTTAAAGGCATCAGAAATCAAATGAACAAGAACCAGCCTTGGTTCCAGAGGTCCAGTAAATAAATGGACTTTCCTTTCTTCTTTTCAACCAAGAGGTAGTAGACTATAGGTGTGGTGCATTCCATTTTGTGACCATCACATTTAATGTGTCAGTTGGTTTTGCTTAAATGTTTTCTTGGTCATAAGGAAAAGTTGAGTGACATTAGATGTCTGAATCATAAATATGTGAGTTCAAGGCCTGATTCCAACACATACTGGCAATGGTAGAGGAAGTTTCCACATTGGGAGTTCCCTATACCAATAAAATCACAGATTTAATCAAAAGGAAGCATGGATCAGTGCTATAAAGGTGTAGTATTATTGGGAAGTATCTGTGAGATTTAAAAAATAATAAACCTACAAAAACTAAAAGGTATCTATAGAATATTTTCTAAATTTAATAAAATAAATGAAATAAAATTTTGAACCATATAATGCAGGCCAAGATTAAGCTGTGACGGAAGCGGTAAAGAAACTAAAGTTATCACCAGCCTTATATAATTGTTCAGTCATGTCTAACTCTTCATGACCCCATTTGGAGTTAGCACAAATACTAGAATAGTTTGCCATTTCCTTTCTCCAGCTTACTTTACAGATAAAGAAACTGAGGCGAATGTGGTTAAATGACTTGTCCAGGGTCATGCAGCTACGAAGTATCTGAGGTCAGATTTGAAATTATGAAAATGAGTTTTCCTGACTCTATCCATTGCTACATAGCTTTATCTGTACTGAGTGAATATGCAAAAGCTGAAGCTCAAGGGAGACATCTGAAATCAAGATGGAAGTATCAAAACTGGCATGTTACCAAGGAATTTCCACTTTTGGAGCCTGGGCTCTTCCCATTATACTATATCAGACACATAGGTCTGATACTATTCCAAGCCATCTGAATGCCCCAAGTTCAATCCTTTGTGCCTAAAAATTGTTTCTGGACAAAACAGGACTGAGCTTCCTTCTGGAATCTACTTCCTACCCTCTCACAGGGTATTCATAGACAGGATTATAAGGATTGACAGAGTTGTAAGGGACTCTAGACTAGGGCTTGTTGAACTTTTTCCACTGTTTTTTTTTTTTTCACCTTTTCACCTGGGAAATTTTTACATGAGTCCAGGTATATAAAATAGGTATACAAAGCAAACATTTACTGATAACAAATATAATTTCATGACCCCCACATTCAGTTATGAGACCCCATCTGGGGTTATGAATCACAATTTAAGAAGCTTTGCTTTAGGCACCATCAAATGAGATATTTGCAAAGTGCTTATACCAGCCTTACTCTTAATACTTAATAACTACTTCTCTTCCCCACAAAGTCCATCCCTCTAATTTTACAAATAAGAAAACTGAGAGACAGAAAGTTTGAATAACTTGTGAAAAGTCTATTAAACCTAGATCTTTCTGACTGTGAGTCCAGTGCTCTTACCACTATATCATGAATCTCAATAAAGTAGAAACTAATCAGATGTAATTTGCTTCAACAATTCAATGGATTTGTGATATTCTCAGCATGAATACTTCCATCTATCAGCACAGGCCACACCCCATCCTTGCCTTCACATCTTGTGTATTCCCTGTATATATTCTTCCAAAGATATTCCACAAAGGAGCCACCCAATGGGCTAAAGATTATAATTCAAAGGATCACAGAATCTCAGGTTACCAAAGGGCCTCATCAGCCATCTTATTCAAATCCCTAACCAAAAAAAAAAAATTTCCTGTACAATACATCCAAATGGTCAACTAATACCTGCTTAAAATTCTTTAATGAAGAAGACCTAGCACCTCTTGCAACAGTCTCTTTCACTTAAGGAGAAGATTTCTTAAAATCAAGCCTAAATTTTCCTTTTTTGCAATTTGACATAATTGACATAAGTAGTCAATAAAGATTTATTAAACATCATTATACTATCATATGTTCCAAACACTGTGCTAAGCTATAAGTTATTCAAAGACAAAACAAAAGATTGCTTAGTTCTACCTACTCCAGTCAAGTAAATCAGTATCATCCCTTTTCCATCTGTCTCAGCCCTTCAGACACTTGAACATATCATCCCCTGAACTTCTCTTCACCATATTAAATATACCCAGTTTCTATAACTAATTCTCATATGACCTAGACCCAATATCCTTTTCCACTCTGGGTGCCATTCTCTCAATGATCTCTAGCTATTGATTGATATTCTTCAGTCTACTTGGGATAAATGTAAAGTGATTTGTTGTGGGATGGGGTACAGAACTCAGTTAGGAAGTCTTGGGTTCAAATCCTAACACTAAGATTTATGAACTCTGTGAACAAAGCATTTCACCTATATGGGACTCAGTTTCCTGATCTGTGAAATGATAGACAAGATAGCCTCTGAGGTTCCTTCCAGCTCTAAGTCTATGTTGCTATGATCTGGGTCCTATATTTAACTAAAAAAAATCACTTGGACCACAAAAGAGGGTAAACCCTGTTCAAGGGTAGTTTGTATGCACTCAGGATGAGGCAGTGTGATATGGTGCACAAAACAAGGAAGGTAGGAGTCTTGCTTTATTTTCTATCCTGGCTCCGATCACATCAGGAGTATTGTGCTCAGTTTGGGTATCACAACTTGGTAAGGGCAATGATAAGATGGAAAGTCCAGATAAGGGGAATGAGGATTATGAAGATCAAAACTGTGATTTGTGAGAAGCAGTTAGGAGGTTTGGCTATGTTTAATCTGGAAAAGAGAAGACAAAGTTGGGGAAGGACTAGAGAGATATGATAACTATCTTCAAATATTTGCTGAGCTTTCATGTGGAAGGGCATTAGCTTTATCCTTAGTTGCTCCAGAGAACAGAACTAGAACTGAGGGGTAGAAATTAAAGGAAGATAGTTTTTAATCCAATACACACAAAGCTGTCACTAGCAATTGGAGTGCTAGCTTTTTTGCTGTTTAAACATGCTTCTATGAAGGCAGGAAAAAAAAGAGGGGTACTGTGTTTTTCCTTTATTTACCTGGCTAAGGTAGAGCTAGAATAATCCTACATTTAAAACGAAAACAAGCACATACATTTAACCTTTATGTTTTGCCTTCCCTAATTCTCAGGGAAAGAGGATCAAAAGATAGTTTACCTTGGATCCATGAGACTAATGACTGATTTCAGCAGATTAAAAAGTTCTTCTCTCCCCTAAAGCACAACAAATTGTCCTCATGCCCAGTGACTAACTAGTTGTGAACCCAGCATGAGTGTGTGTTTCCTGAGCCTGTGGGAAATGGTTCATTTTCATAAACTCACTTACCCCCTGAAGACACAATTTCTCTTTGTGCCAGTTGATGCTTCTACCTGTTTTGGCTTATAACAATGTACTAAATAAAGCTGTTATTGACTTGTATTTGGAATGTTAATAAAGTAGATTTTTTTTCTTCATGACACCTCAAATCAACTTTAAAAATAAATTACTTGTGATATGTAGTACAAAAGCTCTGCAGTTCTAGTCCCTGTGAGCGCAAACCCAGAGACATATCAAGAAGGCAGGAGGGGAAAAAAATCTGGGCCAGAAAAGAGCTCACCTTGGGTGGGGCTGCAGGGAAGGAAGCAACCATCTGGTAGCTTTCTATTTTAACTAATTATTATTATGAAATAGGTGCTAAGTTCAGTTGTTTCTGAACAGTGCTGCTAATGGAATCTAAGAGGTGTTATTACCCTGTAAATTTCAGTTCCCCTGAGCCAAAGACCCTGTACTTTCTGAATAGAAGGAAAAACTTCCTAGTCAATCAATGAATTAATCAACAAGCAGTTGTTAATTTTTAAAGCTCTAATAACAGGAATAGCTTTATTCAATAATCCTCATCATTAATATCAGGTGAGTTTCAAAATAAGCTACTCTATAAAGATATTTGCTACTTTCATATAAGAGATTTATCAGAGAGATCAAATTAAAGAAAGATTCCCTATTGTCTTCCAGATGTTCCTCTTTGTAGATGACAATGTATTGGTACATAAGCCCTAGACCATTAGAGAGACTTCTGCAATATGATCCAAAATCGCTCCAAAGGATTTAACCTAGCCATCCATATAAAAGGAGGTAAAAGTGTGTGCAGAGTGATTATTGTCCAGAGTGTAGCATGTAATTAGATGAATAACTTATAGAACTCTTTGGTTCATATACACATTTTGAAGAGACACTGCAAATAGACAATGAATGGGGCACAGAATTAAACAGGAAAAAGAAAGCAGCTTGGATCATCAATGAAATATTAGAGTTCTTTTAAGGACTCTATAATTGAAATATAGAGGCCCATGTTTTTGTTTATTATTTCTTACTAATATTTAATTTTGTAATTTATAATCAGGAATCTTAGGTTTAAATTGTGCCCCTCATAGCGTAAGAGCAAATCATTAACTTTCATGGGTCTTTATTTCCTAATCTGTAAAATGAGGCCTCCATGATCCCTTCCAACTTTGATTTTATCATCTATGACCAATGCTGCACAGGTGTAAATCCTGAAAAACTTCAGTCTCTGAAAAGTTTATACTGGGTATCAATACTGAGGTCAATGGAGAGTGATGTGGTGATGTAAACACATGACATATAAGGAACTATAAAGAGAAACATAGTCAATAAAGATTTATTAAACATCATTATACCATCATATGTACCAGACACTGTGCTAAGCTATAAGTTATTCAAAGACAACGTGAAAGATTACAGGAAAAGATAATGTTGGAGAGGATGTGGAAAAACTGGGACACTGATACATTGTTGAAATTGTGAACAAATACAGCCACTCTGGAGAGCGATTTGGAACTATGCTCAAAAAGTTATCAAACTGTGCATACCCTTTGATCCAGCAGTGCTACTACTGGGCTTGTATCCCAAAGAGATCGTAAAGATGGGAAAAGGACCCATATGTGCAAAAATGTTTGTGGCAGCCTTCTTTGTAGTGGCCAGAAACTGGAAACTGAGTGATCCAGCCCATCAGTTGGAGATTGGCTGAATATATTATGGTTTATGAATGTTATGGAATATTATTATTCTGTAAGAAATGACAGCAGGAGGATTTTAGGGAGGCCTGGAGAGACTTATATGAACTGATGCTGAGTGAAATGAACAGAGCCAGGAGATCATTATACACAGTAACAACAAAATTATATGATGATCAATTCTGATGGATGTGACTCTTTTTAACAATGAGATTGAGGCCAGTTCCAATGATCTTGTGATGAAGAGAGACTTTACACTTAGAGAGAGAATTGTGGGAACTGAATGTAGACTACAACATAACATTCTTACTCTTTTTATTGTTGTTTGCTTGCATTTTGTTTTCTTTCTCATTTTTTTCCCTTTTTGATCTGATTTTTCTTGTGCAGCAAGATAGTTGTATAAATATGAATACATATGTTCGATTTAACATTTATTTTAACATGTTTAGTATATATTGGGTTACTTGCTATCTAGGGAAGGGAGTGGAGGGAAGGAGGGAAAAATTTGGAATACAAGGTCTTGCAAGGGTCAATATTGAAAAATTATCCATGCATATATTTTGAAAATAAAAAGCTTTAATTTAAAAACAAAAACAAAGATAAAGTGAAGTAGGCCCTAAAGCTCATTTCTACTGGGGATAGACAACGTATATATACATATATTCAAGCCTTATGACTTAAATATATCTCTCTTTCAGAAGCGATTCTTGCTCTAAATTCACATGGATAGGATCTAGTTCTGAGGATTCCAATCCCCAAAACCTGGAGGAGGGAATTAAACTTCTTGTTCATTATACTTCACCTGGAGTTATTTCAGGAAAACCTTCTAAAACAAAGTCTAAATTTGATTCATCTCTAGAATGCTCACAAAAATGGATTAACAAAGTCTTTTCTAAGCAAAGTTATTCATGTAGAAAGTAATAGATATCAGCTATAGGACAACTATTTATTTCCTCTACCATAACATAAATGCTTAAACAAACATGTTAACAAATACTTGAAACATGAAACAGTAATCCTTAATAAAGTACTCACAAGAATCCTATATGGCACTGTCAGAGGACTCACAAAAGCCTATTGTTTCTATTATGCTCTCCTGGGAGTTTTGTGAGACTATTAAATATATTTTATTTTCACACCAAATTGCACTGAGTGGCAACTCAAAGTCCATATATCTTATTGCCCAATTAGGAATGAATGACTCATCTTCTTCTCTGAGAAGGATAATAGCTGCAAATGTAACCCTCCTGAACAGCCATCATCTGGATCTCTCAGTGACTGAAGATCTCCAGTTCACAAAGTAGCTACCGAAGAACATGCTTCATTCCAAATCCATTGGGTGGACTTCCCTTGGTAAATCTTTGGGAGGATGTGGATACTGGATGATGAATTGGAATCTGCATTACTGGAGGGAACATTCATGTGGATCAGACCACAAAACCACTTGAGTATGCAGATATTCTCTAGTAAGCCTGTCCTTTCCTATCCTTTTTGAGTTAAAAAAAAAAAAACAAAAACCAACCTGGTTGAAGTGATTCATTCATTCTCTCTGAATATTTATCTATCCATCTGTAAATACTACAAGCCAGTGGCTGCACTGATTCCTTCTTGAACAGATCTATTTTGTCCATTCATATTCTGTCTCTGAAAAAAATCTCTATGCAGAATAGCAGCTGGGTAACAGTCCAGTCATCTTGAGAATTGCTAAACTTCCCAGTAGGAAGCAACTTTCAATTCCAGACAATGGTGTTCCCAGAGAATCTGTTATTTTTACAAGAATGTGGTTTTACTGTCCCTGAAATTCAAGAATCATGATGAAGCCATTCAAAGGATCTTGGTACTGAAAGCAGTGGTGGGGCAGAAGAATGAGAATTATTTTGGAGTCCTGAGACCAAGTTCAAATTATACTTGAGCAAATTAAGTAATCTTGAGCAAATTATTTTGCTTTGGGTCTCAGATTTTTCATCTATTAAGGGAGATGGTTGGACTAAATGATCTCTAGCTCTATGATTCTAGAACTTGAAATGTCCTAGATGTCATCAAAATTGTATCAAGTTGAGAACAAATTCAGGAGGACTTGAAGGAACCAGGGAAGTAGGGAAGTGGAAATGAGGAAAGAGAATACTTCAAGCATGGAAGATAGTGAAAATGTACAGATTTAAGAGACTGAGTGACTTGTTTGAGAACAATAAGAAGGACAGAGTTATTGGATCAAAGACTACATGGTGTGGAGGAGGTAACATTAAAATTTGAAAAGACTGGAAAGATAAAAGGTAAGCCAAATTATGAAAGATTTTGAATGTCAAATAGAGGATTTTATATCTTATTCTAGAGATGGTTAAAGAGCCACTAGAATTTACTGAGGAAATAGAGGGTTGGGGTGATAATATGGTTCAGTGGTCCTCAAACTTTTTAAATAGGGGGCCAGTTCACTGTCCCTCAGACTGTTGGAGGGCCGGACTATAGTAAAAACAAAAAATAACACTCTGTCTCCACCCTTCAGCCCATTTGCCATAACCCAGCAGGCTGCATAAATGTCCTCATCGGGCTGTATCTGGCCAGCTAATCATAGTTTGAGACCCCCTGATGGTGAAATCTGCACTTTGATCACTTTGACAGCTGGATAGAGAATAGGTTGAAGTAAGGAGAGATTGGTGGTAGGCCGAACCACCAGCAGGTTATTTTAAGAGTCCAAGCATAAGGGGAAAAGAGTCTGCACTAGGGGATAACAATATCAGAGGAGTGAAGGAGACATTATTTGAGAGATGTTATAAAGGTAAAATCAACAGGCCCTGGCAACAGATCATGAGGAATGAGAGAGTGAAGAGTAGATGTTGACACCTAGATATTGAGCCTGAAGGAGTGGGAGGATGGAGATACTTTCAACAGTAATCAAAAAGGTTTTAAAAGAAGGGAGGTTTTGGACCAGAAGGGAGAGTAGAAGAAAATTTCAGTTTAAAGCAAGGGAGTTTTGTTACTGACAAAAAGCTATTTTAAAAATAAAAACAAAAAATAAAAAATAGCACATGCTATTTCTTGCCAGTAGAATATAAACTTCTTGAGGGTAGAGATTTTTGTTTGTTGTGTTTTTTCATGTTCCCAGTGCTTGCCATAGAACTTGATCATGTGGCAAGAAGGAAAAACAATAGGCAGCTTCTATTTTCCAATTTTTTTTATCATGTCAAGAGAAAATGACCCCCAGCATATTGAGAATCAGATGCTCAGAGGCAGTCTTTAGGAGAGGACATGAACTAGAGCTACACAGGACCGCACTAGATGAGTTAAAACGAATCAATGAAAAATCATTTTTAAGTGCTTATTAAATCTATTAAGAGCATAATATTTGTATCTGTGGATAAAACTGACCCTCATCTCAAGGAGCTCACATTCTCTAAGTGGAGAGATTTCTGCTGCAAGTCAAATGGAAAGACCTGATGAACCTTAGGGAACAGAGGCAAATCAAATGCTAATGCATCTTTTTCATCACATTTTCCTTGATGAAATCATCCTATAAATCCATAAAATCATATCATATCCATTTCTCATGGATGGTGATTAGCTGGCTCAGTAGAACTGGACAGATATTCAAGAAGACCTGAGTTAAGTTAAGTCTAGCCTCAGCTACTTAGTTGCTGTGGGACCTTCGGCAAGTTATTTAACTGTTATCTGCCTCAGTTTCCTCCTATGTCTAGTTAGCATAATAATGACACCTATTTTGCCAGATTGATGTGAGGATAAAAAATGAATAATGTTTGTAAAGGACTTTGCACTTATAAAGTACCATATAAATGCTAGTTATCAAATCTTCATCATTTTTATTATAATTATTATTTTATTTATATTGAACCATTCATTAGGGCCAAGACAAGAACCTCTTTTCTGACTTGTCAATAGCTAAATGCTAGGAAGGTAGACACCACAACCCACAACCACCTGCCTTTCTGTAGCAATTAGTTATATTGGTGGAAATGAGGAAGCCAAACTCTTAATCCACAAGGATTGCTCCCCTCAGTCCAAATTGCAAATTCAGTATGGCAGAAGGGCTAGAGTTCTGAGGGATGCTATTTTTCCCAGGACTCTTGGGCTCCAGTTCTTTGGCTAACTCTCAAGCCTTCTACTACAAGGCCTGAATGGTCAGAGAGGTACCAGTAGTTTGACTCTTCTGGCACCTGAGGCCTCCTGTATCTCTTTTGGGTACTTTGTGTTTCATTGAGGCTATTTTCTGCACATGAGGTGGCCATCAATTGTTGGGCAGTTTGTGAGGATGGTAACCCCATATGGGGCCTCATAACTGAATATGAAAACATGAGTTAGTATGAATAAATGTTTGATCTATATATATGTCTAGGATCCTGTAAAATTTCTCAGACATAAAGAGATCATGTAAAACTTTCTCAGGCAAAAAGAGATCACAAGTGGGAAAAGTTTGAGCCCTGGTATCAGGTATAAGAGGACAGGATACATTGGGTGCACTAGTTTATGAAGAGCTTTGAATGCCAAAAGATTTGTATTTGATCTTGAGAGTTTGGTATAGGTGAGGAAGGGTGACATGGCTGAACCTGTTCATTAGGAAAACCCAAAAGCTGAATAGAGAATGAATAAGAATGGGAAAAGACTTGTAGCAGGCAGATCAATAAACAGACTAAGTCATTTAGTCCTCAGACACCCAGTTTCCTCATCTAAGGAAGTGTGGATGTTAATAGCCCTGCCCTCACAGGACTGCTATAAGGATCAGATAAATGGGAGCATTTTTTTTTGTTTGTTTATATAGAGCAAACATTAAAGCACTAATGTTGTTTCTGAGTCATTTCAGTGGTGACCAACTCTCCATAGCTTCATTTAGGAATTTCTTGGCAAAGATACTAGAGTAGTTTGTCTTTTCCTTCTGCAGCTCATTTTACAGATGAGGAAACTGAGGCAAATAGAGTGAAGAGATTTGCCCAGAGTCACACAGCTAGTAAGCATCTGAGGCCAGATTTGAACTCTGATCCTCTTGAATCCAAAGCTGGCACTTATCCACTGTACCACTCAGCTGCCCCTAAAGCACTACATAAGTTGATTATTATTATTCCTCTCTCATTGAAAATAGGTGCTTTCTTCAAATACACAGATTTTAATCCATCCATATGCTATCAATTTATGACTCTTAGCCTTGTCCTCCTATAAATGTTCCACCAAGAGTATACATAAGTCTAGGTACTTGAAGATTTCTTGATATTTTGTGGATACTTAGAGCATTGTTCTGCTTGTAGCTTGTGGGTTATCTCTTACTCCTAGCACAGGATGAGCCCGATTTCTTTAGCACATGACAAGCTCATCTAGCGGGACCACCAAATTCCCATCAAATTCTCAGGAAAAAAGAGACATTGTATTTTTTGGCAGATCCATTCATTTCCTAGCAAAAATCATATCCCTTATTTGTTCTCTATAGCACCCTGTGACTCAAAATACATGTTAATTAGTAATAACCATGGTAACAACCCCAATCATCACCTTGGGAATGTCTCCCCACTCTCCTGGAATATAAGAAATTAAAACTTGACAACAAAACTGGGAAACCTTAGCACAGCCATGCAGTAGAACAGCTCCAACAGTCTTTTCCTTGAGTCACACATTCCACCAGTTGTAACTATAACTAGGGAGGAGGGTGATCAAGTTTTTGCCCCAGGATGCCAAATTTAGAGCATTCTTCAGCAACTAAAAAGAACAGAGTTTAGAATATAATTGGCAAAAATAATTAATATAGGCAGCTATCATATTAGAGGAGGGGGCAGGATAGACTCCTTACCCTTACTCTTCTGCTCCCACTGGCTTCCTTAATATTCTCAATATTCCACCAATATCCATTGGTGACTGAGAATTTCTTTCTTCCACCATGTGATAATAGTCTGCGGACTCCCTCAAGCAAAAATATACTTCATGTCACTTGCCCAAGGAAGGCATGGTTTATGTTTACCTACCTCAGGAACAAAAATTCTTAGTTATGATTCTGCCCCTAATTTAATTCAACTGATAGTTATTAAGTAGCCACTATTTACAAGGCCCTGTATCAATCCTGAGATGCAGAGGGATACAAAGATAATAAAAATGTAGCTGCTTCAGCCCTCAATTAGCATACATATGATATAAAAATGTAGCTTCTGCAGGAATCAATTATAATGTATCTTTCTCTTTTCATTCTCATGGCCACTACCTAACTTCTCAGCTACTTAAAACTTCTCACCTAGACTATTACAATGGCTTCTAATTCTCCTTCTATTCTAATTTATCTTCCATGCAACTACCAAAATCATTTTCCTTAAGCATAGTTTTGCCCATTTCACTTTCCTACTTAATAAGCTCCAGTGGCTACCTATTACTCCAACGATCAGATATGTTGAACCCTGAAAAATGATCAAAGAGTCATAGAGGTATATAACTGCTGTTAAATCTCAAGGGGAAAAAATTACCAAACTGCTCATAGAAGTAATCACTACAATTGTTAACTCTGAAAAAATAAAATAAAATAAAATCAATGCACTAACAGTGATTACAAGCAAAAAGCTTTCTTTATTTCAAAAAACATAGTAAACTAGACATGGGTGGGTGGGGTCCTCCTCTAGGAGGAGACTCACTGGCAGTAAGGTCAATCCTTGATACATATATTAGTGGCTACACAGTGAGACAAGGAGGGGTAACAGCAACAATGAAGCAAGTTTGATTCTTAGCAGGACTTCATGACTGGGACACAAGTAGAACTGTAAGTATTTGTTCAAGGTCAGAGACCATCTGGGGCTGGTGTGAAACAATTTTGGGATTTTGCTGCAGCAGAGTTATCCAGAGCATGAATACAAAGGATTGTTGTTATGACAGGGCAAAGATTGTTTATCGGGTCTTAGCTCTGGAAAACAGGGTTTCTTCTAATAGTGGGGGGGGGGGAAGAGTAAAAAGAGAGAGGTGAAAAAGTATTTTTAATTAGAAAAAAATTTTTTTTTTATTTTTTAAAGAGAGAGAGGTGGTCTTGGCATGGCGATCCAAATATAAACTCCTCTATTTAGCATTTAAAGCACTCTGTGACCTAGTCCTCAAGCTATTTTTCTGGCCTTAATACACATTAATCCACTTGACTTCCCAGCTATCTTCAAGATGCCACAATCATGATCCAGTTTCCACTTCTGAACCAGAATTCAGGCTCCCACTCTTTTCTCCTTCCTGTATTCTGTTCTAAGAAAATAGCTTGTTATTGTTATACTTTAATTTCATAAGTAAGTTTTCTTCTGTTTCTCTCATTAGTATGGACACTTAGTTACCACATAATTACTCTTTTAGAGAGACCTTTACTGGTCTCTCCAAATTGAAATGGATAAAGGAAATATCCTGATTGAATTTCCTGCCAAGGCAAGGCTTGGGATCCCCCTCTTAGGGCTAACCCTCTACTCTGATACAGAAACTTTCCCAGCACTAGCCTACTGCATCTGATGGATCCAAGACCTCCAAAATGAGAAGATTCACAAGATCATCTGCATACCTGGACTTGTCTATCTTGAGACTGAATTCAATTTACTCTAGAAAGAAAACATGAAGTGTAAAAAACAACTAATATTTCACTCAAGTGTTCCCAATTGAGTCCCCTTGTTCTGCCTACCAATGGACATCCTCTACATATCTCTTCCACACTCACTCCTCAGTCAGAAGTCCAGTAAAAGAGTCATTTGCCACTTGATGGAGTTGAAAGATGAGAGCTCCAGGGGTAGAGTCATTCACTTTTAAAGATCCACTGAGTCAACAATTCTTCCTACTCAGTGACCAATAAGGAGGTTACTCTGCCACTTCAAAGTCCTTCATCCATTAGTCACACATGAACAGGGGCTAGGGCTGGCATCAAAGTGTCAAATCACTCAGCAAGCATATCTAGTTAGCTGGAGTCAAGGAGAACAGCTTTGTGTGAGCTTTGTTGAGATCATCTATAAATGATCTCATTTGCTTCTTCCTCACTATTGAATAAGTAGTACTAAGTACCTCACTTTATTTTATTTTAATTTTTTAGGTTATGCATGTACATTCATGTCTTATGTATTTCCATATGAGTCATGTTGGGAGAGAAAAATCAGAACAAAAGAGGGAAACCACAAGGAAAAAAAAGCTAGGGGGGGAAAAGGGTGAAAATAGTATGTGTCAATCCACATTCAGTCTCCATAGTTTTCTCTCTGGGAATA
Source organism: Sminthopsis crassicaudata (assembly GCF_048593235.1). Taxonomy (NCBI): domain Eukaryota; kingdom Metazoa; phylum Chordata; class Mammalia; order Dasyuromorphia; family Dasyuridae; genus Sminthopsis; species Sminthopsis crassicaudata. Next base: position 229,068,793 of record NC_133618.1, on the reverse strand, counting down.
TGGGTGAAGTTTTCCATCTAAAATTTATTGGAATTGTCTTGAATCACTGAATTGCTAAGATCATCTATCATAATTGATCATCACATAATCTTGTTGCTGTGTATAATGGTTTTTCTGGTTCTGCTTGCTTCACTCAGCATCAGTTCATGTAAATCTTTAATCATATAAATCTGGAAATCTGGAAATATTTATAGGCTTTTCTAAAATCATCCTGCTCATCATTTTTAAAGAACAATATTATTCCATTACTTTCATATACCATAACTTTTTCAGCCATTCCTCAACTGATGGTGATCCACTCATTTTCCAATTCTATGTCACCACAGAAAGAGCTGCTGCAAACATTTTTGCTCATGTGGGAGGCAACCCCCATTTTATAGACTTGTAACATAGGAACTAAACTCAGGGAGGTTGTATGACATGCCCAAAGTTATATAGCTAGGAAGTGATGGTTAAGACTTAAACTTCTACAATCCCAGAATGAGCACTGGCTCTGCAACACCATAGCAATCTCAGCAAAGGCATGGCCATGGGACCATAGCATCACAGATTTAGAGCTGGAAGAGATGTTAGAGATCATTTAGTCTAACACCTTCTTTTTACATATGAGGAAACTGAGGTCCTGAAAAGCAGTGATGTTTTGGTGGTAGTAAGTAAAGGAATCAGGATTTTAATCCAAGCTCCTTGACTTCAAATTCACTTCTGAAAATGAGAATGAAGTGCTGGAGGACCTCCTGTCTGGCTGTGAGGGCATGTCACAGGGAATAAAGGGAGGTAAAACTGGGACCAGATTATAGAGGTTTTTAAAGGCCAGGAAGACAAGTTTGAATTACCAAAGCAGCTGGTGGGAGTGGGGGTGGAAGAATAGGATGCCAGCTGAAAAGCTTGAAATTCCTCCCTGTCCTGCCCCTCATGCCATTCTGCTCCCCAACAGATGAAAAGCCCAGTAGCTGTCTGGTATGGTTTCCAAATGTCTGAAGCAGCAGTGTCTGGTGGAGGAACTCAGTTTCTTCCTTCTTAGCCCCTGAGTCATCATTTCTCCAGAGTACAACAGGACTCACAGCCCTATCAGAGAGCTAAAAGCCAGGGCTTCAGCTGCTGGGTCAGTGGAGAGAAAGAAGGGCTATTGAAGGCTGAGCAGCCCAGCACAGTGCTTGATATACAGTAAATAGATGCAGATATCCTGAGTGTTTGGCGGACTCAGGCTTCCTGAGATAAGGAGGGAGCTGTTTTCTCCCATGATGCGGCAGTCCAGAATCTGTTCTTGGTTTGGTATCAACACCACTGATGCCATCACTCCTCAGCCCATGCCATCCATAATGGATGACCAGCTTTGACCTTACATGAATTGTCTGGATTCATTTTTGAGAGAACCCAGGATAGCCATGTCACCTGGCACTCCATAGACAGCAATGCTTCTGCCCCCTGGTGGAAGCCTCTAAAATTCCAAGTGACAGATAAGATCTAAAGACCCTAGAGGGTTGACTACCCAGCCCGTGGCTCTCTGAAGTCAGAACTGTGATTTTCACCAAGTTTGGAACTGCCCACGTGTTTAATTGAGCATTTGCTCTGCACAGAACTGATGTCTTCTCTTTCAGCTTTTAGGGTAGCTTTAGATATTTTGTGAGAAGAATTAGATTCTTCCTGTCCATGAATAGCTAAAAAAAAAAAAAGGCAGATATACTTCTGGATAATCATTATTAAAAATCAGAAAAAAGAGAGAAGACTTCCCAGTATGGAAAGCAAACAAAGAAGTTCCCTATATTGTTGAGTGGACCCCATGTAGCTTTCTTGTGAGATGTCATAGATAAGAGTCGCACAGGATGAGTTGCAATCATCATATCAGCAAATCATAGATCCATTGGCAAGGTGAAGTTTGAAACACAAAATATCAGATAAAATGTAAGCTTTCATTTTCTATTTGTGCAACTCCTCCTTTATGATCTGTATTCTGCCCTTTTCTAGGAACATCCATATCACTTAACAAATAACTCCATAGATCATTATATACTTCAACAACAATACTATATGATGATCAATTCTGATGGACATGGCCCTCTTCAACAATGAGATGAGCCAAATCAGTTCCAATAGAGCAGTAATGAATTGAACCAGCTACACCCAGTGAAAGAACTCTGGGAAATGACTATGAACTACTATATAGAATTCCCAATCCCTCTATTTTTGTCTGCCTGTATTTTTTATTTCCTTCACAGGCTAATGGTACACTATTTCAAAGTTCGATTCTTTTTGTACAAGAAAATAACTGTTTGGACATATATACATATATTTTATTTAATTTATACTTTAACATATGTAACATGTATTGGTCAACCTGCCATCTGGGGGAAGGGGTGGGGGGAAGGAGGGGGAAAAATGGAACAAAAGGTTTTGCAATTGTCAATGCTGTAAAATTACCCATGCATATATCTTATAAATAAAAAGCTATAATAAAAAAAATTAACTCCATAGAACCCAGATGTCCCAATCCCAAATCCCATCTTTCTACCTCCCCATAAACTCTCCTGCATCTGATTTACTGGGGCACCATTTACCTTCAGCATATTCATTCAACCTAAGGCTCTGCAAAGATGAATACTTATTTACTCTACTTAGATGAAGAAATTGACTAATTAGATTTTATCTAATTTCTAAGAGCCTACTGAGGTATCAAGTGGGGAGTGATTGCCGATTTTTTTTTATTTTAGACTTAAACAGAAAAAGAAAAAAAATTATCATGTACACAGCAGAACATGAAAGAAAATTGAAAATATAAAGCAATAAATTTCCATTTCAAAAAAGCCTATATAATAAATACTGCACCTTGTATTCAGAGCTGTCCATCTTTTCTTTTCTTTACTTCCTTGTGGGTTTTCTTTTGTTTTCTGCTGTGTACTTTTTAATTTTATTCTTTTCTTCACCTTCTCTTTCCCTTCCTCCCCTAAGAAAACTATAATAATTAAGTGCTGCCATATACTTATAATGTATATGTACAGATATACTTTATATACACATATATGTATATACATACCTATATGGATAGATAGATAGATAGATAGATAGATAGATAGATAGATATTTCTAATCATACACATACAGTAAATAGATACAGACACCCAGGTGTTTGGTGGACTCAGGAAAACAAGCCTGTGAAGATAAGGAAGGAGTTGCTTTTTTACATTCATATGCATTTATATAAGACCATACAATGCCTGGCCTCTGTTTCTCTGAAGGTGGGTAACATTATGTTTCCATATTTTTCTAAATCCACTATCTCATCATTTCCTATACCTATATCACAACAATATTCCAACTTTATACTGTCCAGTTATTTTAAATAGTCTTAAACAATATTGGTTAATATGGTAGATATAAAAATAGTTTCCTTGTTTTTCTCCTTTCATTGGTGATTCCCTATAGATAATATTGTAGGCAGAAGAGGAAGAAGAGAGGAGGGGGAAAGCCAGGTTCTATGCTAAGCACTTTATAAACTATTTGACCCTCACAACAAGTCTGGTAATTAGATGCTAATATTTATTCCCATTTTACAGATGAAGAAATTGAAGTAGATAGAAGTTGTGACTTTTTCCAGTCACACAGCTACTAAGAATCTGAGGCTGAATTTGAACTCAAGTTTTCCTGATTCCAGATCAGACACGCTTTCCATTTTACCAACTAGCTGAGCAATTGATCTCTCTCTGAATGAATCTGAGGGTTACTTAATGATGTGACTCCTTGGCTTGTATCACCAACTAAGGAGCTTTATTTAGTTGTTCATCTTAGAATTTCCTCCAAACTCTAGGCATCTCTTATCTCCATATTTTTGCACAGGATGTCTCTCATTCTTAGAATCAAGGCAACACAGAAGCTGTACCAGGTATATCTGGACTCACCTTAATGTCTCAAAAATATTAATATTTTTCATCTCTTTTTCAACGTTTATATTTGGGGGGCAAGGCAATTAGCGTTAAGTGATTTGCTCAGGGTCACATAGGCAGGATTAAATGTCTAAGGCTGAATTTAAACTCAGGTCCTCCTGATTTCAGGGCCAATGCTCTATTCACCGCACCATCTGGCTGCCCCAAAGTTTATATTTTTAAATAAAATTTTGTCGGGGCAGCTGCATGGCACAGTGGATAGCATGCCAGACCTGAAATCAGGAGGACCTGAATTCAAATCCAGCCTCAGATACTTCATACTTTCTAGCTATGTGACCTTGGGCAAGTCATTTAACCTCAATTGCCTTAGCCAAAAAATTTAATAATAAAGTTTTGTCATTGTTTTTTTAATTATCTTTGTTCTCATAATCTCTCTGATGAATAAAAATATTATCATTATAACTGAATTTTCACTCAACATTTATTTCCCTTTAAAAAAAGATTCACTGAGGACAACACCTTAATAAAATGTGCTTCATCTACTTTTGCTGGAATGTACTTGCTCCTTAATTCCACTTCTTAGAATCCCTAGCCTCCTTTAAGAATCAACTCAAAAACCTTCTCTGATTTTGAAAGTTGAGGCATTCTCTGTGTATATATACATATATATGTGTATATATATATATATATATATATATATATATATTAGAATATAGAATGTACTATTGTGAGTGCCTTACTGGTAGAATGTAAGCTGCTTGAGGACAGGGACTATTTTTGGAAAATTTTGTCTTTGTATTGATACCAGGCCTTGTGTAATGATGCCTGGAACCTTGTAGATCCTTCATAAATACTTGTTTATATTGAATCAGAACCATATAAATGGGAACAGATCTAAATGAATCTTAAGATGCTCATGCTGAAGGCAATATTTTCACTGGGGTCTTAATTTTGTTGGACAGGACTGTTCCCTCCCAGCTGTTCTGTAACATGATCCATTGATGTGGAAACACCACCCAAAATAGCAGCACTGGCCTTTGTGGCTGCTGGTTTGCATTTCAGACTACAGGATCTCCCCTTCAATCACTGCATACCTCTATCAGGCATTGTTTTGGCTTAAATTTCCCCTGATCTTTAAGTGTGTGACTCTCTGGCTCCACCATAATTTCAAAAGAAACGCTCAATGATAATTTTTTTATTGCCAAATTTCTGGGCTCTTGAGACTCTTGGTCATTGCCAGGACTCTCAGGAGGGACATGTTTGGATATTCCTGATAAGATCCAGAATAGATTCCGAAGTATTGTGGCAAAACTGTTGGAAGTGGACTAAGGAGCTGGTTTGAGTTTTGACTTAATAGACAGGTCATTTTTTTCTCTTCTAAATCTCCTATAAAATGAGGTCATTGAGCATGATGATCTCTGAGGTTCCTGCCAGCTCTACATTTACAATCCAAGACTGAACTACAATAGAATGGTATAGTGGATAGATTTCAGAACTTAGAATCTAGGAAAATCTGGGTTCAACTTCTCCTTCAGGGATTTACTAGCTCTGTGACCATAGCAAAACAGTGGCCATTAGTTTCATCAATTATAAAATGGAGATAATAATAGCCCTTACTTTCTAGGGTTTTTTATGAAACTTAATGCATTATGTAAATGGTAACCACTACCAACATTATTATTATCATTTCTATGTTCTCCTAGGAGGAGAAAGAGGCAGTTAAGTGGTAAGTGGATATAGCACTATGTTTGGAGATAGGAAAACCTGAGTTCAAATCCTATATTAGATCTTTCCTAGTTGAATGACCTTCAACAAGTCATTTAACTTCTATACCTCAATTTCCTCTCTGTAAAATGGGGATAATAATAGCACCCACCTTCCAGGGTTATTGTAGGGATCAAATGAGATAATATTTATAAGATGCATATTTTAAAATGTCTACTGTTCAAGATGTCTGAAAGGCAATTGGAGATATAAAATAAGAGTTCAGTAGACAGATCAGGGCTAGATAAATAGATTTGAGAATCATCAGCATAGAAATGGTAATGAAATCCCTAGGAGCTGATAAGATCCCAAGTGAAGGAGTCTAAAGGAAGAAGAGAAGAGGGTCCAGGATAGAACTATGAAGGATCCCTACAGTTAGTGTGCATGCTGTGGGGGAGGATCCAGCAAAGGAGACTCAGAAAGAATAGATAGTACTCAGATAGGTAGAGGGAGAATCAGCAGAGAATAGTGTGCCAAAATAGTAGAGAGAAGAGAATATCGAGGAGGACAGGCAAAGGACAGCAGAGGACCACAATCTAAGTTTTAGGCACAGTAGTCTCCATGAGGAAGTAGTACACTTCCCAACCCTAGATGCCAATACCATTAGTAAAAGTCCCAGCTATTTATAGCTCTGACTTCTCACAGCTTTCCTTCATGTCTCTTTAAAATCTGAGATCACCAGAGTTTCAGTGTAACCACATATGGTTACATGCTTTCCCCTTTTCTTTTTTAATTTATGTCATTCACTATATTATCAAAATTTTGTGTTTGAGAGTTCCTCATCTCTCTACAATCTTTACTTTTCAGTTTTTAGGCTGTCCATTTAGCACAATGATGGAAGGCTAGTCAGTCAGTTAATAAACATTTATTAAGCACCTACTACATTTCAGACATAGTGTTAAGCACTAAGATTTCAAAGAAAGGAAAAATATAGCCCCTGCTTTTGAGGCACTCACAATCTAATGAACAAGACAACATGAAAATATATACATGATAACTTTGGAAATAAACAACAAAGGGAAGATACTAGAAGATTGATTGGATTGATGGATTGAGAAAGGCTTCATGTAGAAGAGAGAATTTTAGGTAGGGTTGGAAGGAAGTTAGGAAAGTCAGGAGGCAGAAATGAAAAGAGAAAGAATCCCAGACAGTCAATGAAAATGCTCAGAATCAGGAGATGAAATGTTTTGCCTTTTGAAGTAATGAACTTCCCAGCATTAAAAATGTTCAAGCCATCTGCATCCAGAAAAAAGAAAAAAGAACTAAGGGGATTGAATGTAAATCAACATATGCTATGTTCACTTCTTTTTTCTGTTTTTTTTTTAATCTCTCCCATGATTTCTCCCTTTTGCTCTGATTTTTTCTCTCCCAACATGATTCATAAAGCAATGTGTGTTAAAAATAAATTTTAAAAGAAAAGAAAAAAAAAAAGAAAATATCCAAGTCATCAATGGATGAACAAATGTCATCCATCCAGGTAGTAAGAGATATTCTATATTAAGTACAAGGTTAGACTAGGTTACTTTGGAAGTTTCCCCCACTCTGAAATCCTTTCTCCCCACCCCACCCCAATAGTGACAGGATTATCAGACTTGTGATTTCTTTGGGAAATCTTGATTGAGAAAACTTACTTTGCCCATGTAGGTCCACACCTGCTCTATCATTTATATTCTGAGAGTTCCTAAGGTACTGAAACATTAAAGTCACGTTCTTAGGCTAATTCAACTTGCATGGATGTCAGAGACAAGACTTGAATTTGAGTTCCTGCAGACTCTGAGACCCAGCTTTTTAGTGACTATCCCCATAATTTCCTCTACGAATAACAGAAATTAATTGGAGAAGAAAGCCACCCAAGGCCAAAGAAACGTGCTTAGGAAGGAGCAGATCTAGTTAATTCCAAAAAAGCCTCTTAGAGTTAGTGTCAGTGGGAAGTAAGAAGAGGATTCAAGATCTCCCATGGACTCGATAAGCAGAGCATAGGTTACTTTATGTTACTGAAAAGGAATCTTCACTGTAAGAGAAATTAAAAGTATCTCATAGCAATTGCACTAAGAACCTTCAAATTGAAGAAGGAGGAGGAGAAGGAAAAGATAGTGATAGGCTTAAACAATAGAAATGAATAAATGAGGGCACCTTGGTTGCCAGTCGCACCAAATTTTTCCCTAGTGGCATGGTGTTCTGAAGATAAACATGGACTTTCTCCCCTCTTTATGGTATTAGAACCAGAAATTTATAAGATCATAAATAAACCTGTAATTATAAGGATACTTGGAGATCATCTAGTCTAAACCCCTAATTTTATAAATGAGGAAACTGAGGGCTATAGAGTTTGCCAAAGGTCACACAGCTTGTAAGTAGCAAACTAGGGATTCAAACCTAGTTTGTTTGTTTGCCTACAAAAAAGTCTTTCAAAGCTATTTATCTGTAGAATATTATTCTTATTATATAATTATATATATTCTTATATTATTTATTATATAAATTATTCTCCTGGTTCTGTTCACTTCACCCTGCATCAGTTCATAATCATTTTATTATTTTTATAGTGTTGAAATGGACAAAAGACTGGCCCCCTCATCTCTGGGTCAAGGGGCCTCAGGCTCATAGGAAAATGTTGCTTAAACTAAATTAAGGGAAGTGTTATGTTCAAACTGGGCCCCATCCCCCAGTTCATGAGACCCTAAAAGTGTGTGTCTAACAAAGTCAGGACAACATTGCAAAACATGCCAACAGGTTCCTTTGTATGCTCACTCTCATCCAGACACTTCCCCACTGTAAACAAGAAACTGTGTCAGTGATTCCCAAAATTTGTAACCGCAAGGCTGTACAAGGATGTGGCAAATGGGCTTAAAAGTGTAACTCAGTAAAGGTTCGGGGCTGATCTCTACTAACCTGTCTAGTGGGGTCAGTCGCCGGCCAGCTAATAAATGATGCTTTAAATTGAATAATATAGTCAGAACTGTCTATCTCGTGTAAGTCCATTTCAGTGTAGTAGTTTTTCATTACATTTATGTACAATATAATTTGTTCAATCATTCTCCAATTTTTTCTAATTCTTCACTGCCACTAACAGAATTCAATATTCTTTCTTTTGGACTATGATAACTTCTTAATATAGTAGTTTTTAGAAAACAACTTCTTTTCAGACGTGGTCTCTGTATTCTAGAATGTATCATAATAACATATTTTTTAAAATGTGTCATCACTGTAAATAAAGGGGGGAAAAAGGGAAAACTAGATGTCTGTCATATGTCATTTTTTAGGCTTCCAAGAATGGTCATCACAAAAAGTTGTCTGTTGCAAGTATTAATAGAATTAGATAGGATCTGATCATTAGAGAGGACAGTGTTATGTGTTGTGTTGGATGCATGGCAAATTTCCAGAAATGGGAGCTCAAAATGCTTATGGCAAAAGCTTCATTTCTCTTTCTACCATTTCCCCAAAGGCAAGGACAGACCTATCAAGATGATTAATTCAACTGAAATTGCTTTCTTAAAGGTCACCAGTGAGCTAATTGCAAATCCAAATTTCTCATCCACTCACCCTGAACTTTCTCCAACACCTGACACAGTTGCTATCTTCCTCTTTCTAATTGCAATTTGGCTCATAGGATATGGAATTCTCCTTTTTCTCTTCATTCCCCTCCAACCAATTTCATCTCCTTCAATAACTCATCCTCCTACCTTTTCCTAGGCTCTATCCATGCTTTCTTTTATTGATACTCTTTTCTTACTCTTCTATAGTGAGGATAGCTATATTTCCCTCAGTTTCCTAGTAATATTTTTGAAGATTAGGTAGGTAGCACAGTGAATAAATCATTGGGCCTGGAATGAGAAAAATTCATCTTTTTGAGATCAAATCTGGCCTCAGACACTTATTACCTATAAGATTTTTGGCAAATCATTTCACTGTGTTCAGTTACTTTATCTGAAAAATGAGCTGGACAAGGAAATGGCAAACTACTCCAGTATTTTTGCCAAGAAAGCCCCAAATAGAGTCATGAAGAATGGACATAACTGGAAAAAATGACTAGAGTACTATAGTCTCAAGGCTCCATTCTGGCATATCCCTTCCTCACTAACCCCAGTGATTAACATCTTAGTTCCATTTAAACACTTAAGATCAATTAGTTTTTACAAAGAGATTATTTATTTTAAAGATATTTCAAAAAGATTAGTACAAATACAAAATTTTTCCCACAAATACCCAAAATGGGTACCTTCTCTCCTCTCTCACTTTGTCCATGCAAAGACTCAAACTTAGAGCAGTCTCTACATAGCACACACCCCAGTAAGTTCATATTCAAATGTGGCACAGCTTAGATATGATTCCCTGTCTCAGCTAGAGATCATTCCCATTGATGCTGGACTGTCTGACCATCAAAAAACCAGTATGAATTCCACTTCAAGACAAGTGGCTTCCTCTCCTGACCTTTCAGATCTCACAAGATCATAATCATTTCCTATCTCCTTTGCTTAGAAGCAGGAAAGAATGAACACAACAGAGCTAAAAGTAATAGTGGGACACTGTTCATTCAGTTTCATGCTGGCACCTGGGAAAGGAAAGTTGCTCATCAGGACCAGCAAGTCAGGAAAGAGCCCCAAGAAACTGACTCTTTACTAAATCTGACACCTCATCAAATGGTTATTACAATGGAACCAGCTACCATGTCTTGCTCCAAAGTCTACATGAGGATTGTATCAGTCAAACATTCTGCACATGCTCATAAGGCTTGGGCTTATTGACCATCCTCTGTTATACTGTTTCCCTGCTTCTATAAATGTTTTACCATGATCTTTTTCTTACTCCCACTTCCCAATGATGTTCTTAGCCCTCTTTCCACTCAAAAGAGTCTTCCCTTGGAACAAAGAATACAGTTAAGTAAACCTAATAAGCATATTTACTTAGACCCAGGTAGGACCTGTTGTTCACCATCTGTCTAAAGGGAGGCATTTTACTGAAATTTTACCCTTGACAATATCAAATACTCTTACAATTTGAACTATCACTTTTGAGTGGGTAAATCCCAAATCTAACCCTCTAATCCCAAACTTTCTCCCTGCTATGCTACTTGAATGTCCTACTGGCATTCTAAACTCAAAATTCAATTTAAATTTGAATACTCTTTTCCCCAAAACCTACTCTACTTTCTTATTTGTCTATTACTATTTGGCATCAAAATTCAATTCGTTTTAACAAATATATATATTATCACATAATGGATAGAGGATCTAATAATTTTTCTATGTTAACTGAGTAAGATGTCCTAGGGGAAGTGCTCTCAATCCTTCAAAAATAATCTTAGGGATGAAGGGACCTGTTCCCCAGAAATTCTTCATTTTCTTCTTTTAAAATATTTTCTTGATATCTTTTGTTTTTACCATCATTAGAACCATCTCTCCTCATCCTTACATAAACACGAGGACAAACTCCTCCAGGTTGAACCTGTTTTTATAACAAAGGAAAACAATTAAGTAAAAATGTACATTATAATGACTATACATAACAGCATATTTTGTATTCTGCCCTATTAATCACCCATTTCTATTGTGAAGAAAGAAATGTTTCATTGCTTATTCTCCAATACCATCATTAGTTTTTCAATAATTCAGAATTTGGCGTCCTCTCTAAGCCTGATGGTTACCCATCCATGCCTTGCTCTACACATTTATTCCCAAAAGAACAATGACTGGGTAATATTCCAGGAGAATATCTCCAAGGCACATAAGACCTTAGGAATGCTTCACCTTCCTAGTCATCGCCTACTAGAACATCCTATTTCAGAGTCCTACATTTGCAGTTGAAAGACCTGTGTTTGAATTTTGTCTCAGAAATTTATCAACTGTCTGAGCTAGGGCCTCAGTTTCTTCATCTGTAAATTTAAAGCATTTGAATTCAAGACATTCTAAAATCTTTTTAAACTCTACATTGATTTATCATTTTCCCTCAGACCCTAGTCCACATCTTTCCTGAGTCCCATTCTCCATCTGTACCTGGCCAGTATAAGTGATCTACAATATGCCATTTCTCTTTTCAGACCTTATGGAATAATATACTGTATATCATAGCAGATCCCATTTTAGGAAATTCTATTCTTGATTTTTTCAATGAGATTTGTTGGGGTGACCTGGTCTTCAGAATGCAATGCTCATAATAAGAAGCTTCAAGGCCTGGGGAAAAGTTTATTGGCTTTTGAATCAGGAGCTTAATAGTCCTTCCATACAAGTTTCCCAGAGATTTACTGCCTGCTTAATTCCAGGCAGTTCATATTTTTCTGTGTCAATTTTCTTTTCTCTAAAATGGAGGATAATGGTAACATCTATTTCATGGGGTTGCCTGTCTTAAAGCTTTTCTTTGAATGTTGTCTCCTTTATTAGATTGAGGAGAGGGGTATTTGTGTATGTGTGTGGATGTGTTTATGACATTTGAGGAGGAAAAAATCAATGGCTTTTTTAGCTCAAGTAATCATCCAAGTGCCCCCTTTTTCTCCCTGTACCTTGTTCTGAGATCTCAGGAGCCTGAATGTGGGTGACTGTTTCAGTCCCAGGGAAGTGCTTTTCAGCCAAACTTAGAACAAAAATCACAATTCAGGGTCTGAACTCTACCTAGCAACAAGATTAACGGCTGATTTTGCAATCTGGTATTTTTATCCCCAGGCCAGGAGCTGGTGAGAAATGTGGAAGCCTCTTCACACTGACAAAAAACTTCGTTGCCTCTCTGCTCCCCACTCCACCTGCCACTGCAGCAGGTATCCACCCCCTATCTCTGACCTTCTCTTGACCTTCTCTTTCCATCATCAGCAAGCTTCCAATCTTTGCTTTCCTAGCTATCTGCCCATCTCACTAGCAATCCACTATTTTTGTGTTCTCAGAATCTCCCAGGATAGTACTAGAAGGAATGTTTAATCCTAACCTTTCATTTTATAAGTGACTTCTGGAACCTCAAGAATGTAAGTAATAGCCCAGGATTGCACAGCTAATACGTTGTACCTCCCATGTGGAATTTGAACCCATGTTTTCTGAATTAAGTACTGCAAACATTGCTTTAAAATCTGCATAGCACATTATCTCATTTATCATTACAACAAATCTGAGAATTGTGTCATTATTATTATTAATCTCATTTTATAGGTGAGGAAATTGAAGCAGATGGAGATTAAGTGACACAGAGACAGTGAATATCTGAGGTCAAATTTAAACTCAGGTTGTCCTACTTCAAATCTAACAACCTCTCCACTGAGCCACCTAGCTGCCTCTAAAAAACGAGCTAATGCTAGAACTCAAGTCTTTTCCTAAACGAGTGTCCTCTATACATGAACAGCTTTCCTTCCAGATCTATCATTGGTGAGTTGTGCATGAGGGCACGGGGCCACAAGGTGGTGCCAGAGTGCAGAGAGCTCAGCCTGAAGTCAGGAAGACTCATCTTCCTGAGTTTGAATCCAGCCTCAGTCTCTTCCTAGCGGTGTGACCCTGAGCAAATCCCTTCACTTTCTCAGTTTTCCTCATGTTTGCCTCAGTTTTCTCATGTGTAAAATGAGCAGGAGAAGAAAATGGCAAACTACTCTAGTAACTTTGTCAAGAAAACCCTAAATGAGGTCACTAAGAGTCAGACAACTGTAACAACATGGTATGGTTTCTTACTGGAAGAATAATTCATTTTCCTCTTTTTCTTTCTATTCTCTTTTGTTTCCTTCTTTCTTTTGTGCTTCCTTTCTTCTTTTCTCTCTTTCTTTTTTCCCTTCTTTCTGTCTTTCATTCTACTTCTTTTGTTCATTCCTTCCATATTCTTTATATCCTCTTTTATATGTTCTCATTTCCTTTTTTGTTTCATTAAAAACCCAATCACAATTTTAAAATTTTTATTTAATTACCATCACCTAGAAGGTAGCAAAGCATTATCACATGAATTTTCAAGGAACCTAGAAAGACTGAAATTAATCAACCAATAAATTAATGTTTACAGTTTCCATGGGTGCACAGAATGCATTCATTTTTAATTAATTTTTAGATAAGTTATTGAAATTGACCGATGTGACATTGCTAGGAGCAGCTCATCAGTGTAGTGGATAGAGTTCCCTGAATTCCAGTCTGGCTCCAGATAATTACTAGCTGCTGGCCCTTGGCAAGTTACTTACTCTCTGTTTACCTCAGTTTCCTCATCTGTAATATGAGGGTATTAATAATTAATAGGCTTATAGTGAGAATCAAATGAGATAAGTGCCTAGTATATAAATGCTAGCTATTATTACTAAAAATAATTTTGCCACTATAAATATTAAAACTAAGATTTCACCTCGTCCAATCCCCTCTTTTTTATAGATAAAGATGCTAAGATCCAGAGAAGTCATACACCAGATTAGTGACAGAGGCACAGACTTATTCCAGAGCTTTTGATCTGCTACATAGTCACTTAATAACCATACAGTGATAAGTTTATATGCTCATCCAAGACTGAATGCTTTGAACGTAGTAATTCATAACTATCAATGAAATTGATGCCCAATAATTGGAAAATGTCTGACAATAGTATTATGTGAATATAATAGTGTATTATTGTACCCCAATAAAATTACAAATATAGGGAATTTAAATAAACTTAGTTTTATAGATTTGGAACTAGAAGGGACTACAAAGTTTATTTAGTTCAACTCTTTTTTATTTTAGAAGTGAAAAAACTGAAACTCAGAGAGGTCAAGTATTTTCCTGAGGTCACACAGGTATTGTGTGATACTATGAAGCCAAACCTGAATTCTTACAGGGGAAGACTTTGAACTTACGCAGAGGAAGGAAAGTAGAACCAAGAGAATACTATATCAAATGATGAGAGCAATATAAATGATTTTTTTAAGTGCCAAAAAGCAAACTTTAAAATGTGAATAAGTGATTTTGGTACTGAAGAACTGATAAGGAAATACATTTTCTTCCTTTCAGTGATCAAATGTCTTCTACAATTAACATATGGGATTGCTAGTCAGTTAGCTTTACTTAAATATTTTTCTTTGTTATAAGAAGGGATTTGGAGATGGCAGTATCAAAACCAAAGGCAACTATAAAACTGATAAATATTTCTAAATTTGATATTTTATTTTTTCCCAATTACATGTAAAATTTCTTTTCAACATTTTTATTATAAGACTGTTAAATATTTTTAAATGTAATATTTTATTTTTCTTGATTACATGCAAAATATATTTTCAACATTTTTTTTTAATTTTGAGATCCAAATTCTTTCCCCTCCTTTTCCTTTCTCCCAATTTTATCTCTTGCTCCACATAACCCCCAGAAATAGAAAGCTCAGAGATAAAGGCAGCTATGGCATGATGAACTGAGCACTGAACTTGGTTAAAGTCAGGAAAAAGCCAGTTTCAAATATCCTCTGATGCTGTCTTAGGATCACAGATTTAGGTCTAAAATGGTCATTAGAGGTTATTTAGTTTACCTTTCTCATATGACAGGTGGGAAAACTAAATCCAGGGAGTTTCAATTGCTCATCCAAGACCACACTCAGTTAGAAAGTGACTGCGCTGGGATTCAAGTCCCAGTTCTGGGAGTATAAATCCAGTGCTCTTTCCACTAGACCATTGTGTGACTTTGGATTGGTCAAGTAATCACTTTAAGCCTCCATTTTCTCATTTCTAAATTGGGGAAAAGAAGGGTGCTATAGTGCATCCCTTAGAGGATCATTGTAAAGGTCAAATAATATATATATATCTTGTCATCCTTCTAACTCTTCCAACAAACAGGGGCTTCAAAGACCCCGGACCAGCAAAACTTAACATCAACTTAACCAGTAACCTGCATCTACTTATAGGTCTCAAATTAGGCTCAATTCCTCTTTAAAGTCCCTATAGTGAAGTCCTGAAAATCGAGTCAGAAGTTGGAGTAGAGAAGCACTCAGCTGAGCTCCCCAAATCCCCCTCTAAACAACTTTAAAATAATGCCTCAGGTTGAATTCTGGAATGGCAGAGCAAACACAAGATCAGAGTGAGTTATTCTTCCAGCCTGAGACAATATAGCTGGTAGAAAGGAGAGATCTGTACATGGGGGAGCCCATATGGGTGAAATGTTGGAGCTAGAGATGGGGTTAACAGAAGGAGCAACAAGCTTTGGGGGCTCTGAAGCCAGAGACAGTAAGTGTCAAGGTCCAGGCTAGCTCCTCTGAAGGGTTCAGAATAAGTGCTTATCAGGATAAGCAAAAGTTCTTGCCCCATGTTATGGGTGCCAATTTGTAAAGTTCTGTTGCCTCCAGAGACTGCCGATTGATCTCTGGGAGGAGATCTGCTGTCTCAATTCAATCCCTCCACCAGACTCTTCTTCCTGTAGAGAGCCACCAACTCTGACCTAGAGCAGAGACTCCTCTTCCTTGCTCAATGTTGCTTCTTTTATCCTCCCAGAGAATGGGCGTGGAATAACTCAGGGGCTTCTGGGAAAAAATACTTCAACCAATGAACTTGCTCCTCTTAAGCATGTAAGCTCCTCCCCAGAAATTCAAAGGGGTAAAACTCTCCTTAAAGGCTGGAACTAGAGAATTGTTAAGTACCGACTTAGCACTTAGTAAGAACCTAATACCTCATTATCTCATTAGCACTTAGTAAAAACTTAACAAGTAAGGAGATCTAGAAAACTGTCAGACAAGACAGTACCAGTAATGGGCCCAAGATCAAACACTGTTTGACAACTCCAATACCTATAGTCATTTCTGGGTCAGAGTTCAAGGGAAGAATGGAATACTTCAGGTGAAGAGAGAATGAAAGCCTTGAGGATCAGTATTACTTCCCACCTGGAGGGTTCAGGGACCCTGAAGAACAGTATCATTTCTGTTCTCAAGGGAGGAAGGACCCTGAAAAATAATACAGATTGCAATCCTAATGGATCAGGGCCCTTCTTGGGTAAGAACCAGAATATAGACCAAGAGAGCAGTGACCACACTTCTCCCCAGATTACACCACCCTAGAAATACTGAAAATATTCAAAACTCCAGAATCACCACGGAAAACAGCAGTGAGAAAAAGAAGAATATGGATCCTTCTACCCATGCCAGAAACAGAATCCAACATTAATATAAAGCTCCAAATAAAGAAATAGGAGGAAAAAATAATTAAACAACAGAAAAAGAACTTAATCATAAAAATATACTATAGTGACAGGTAAGATTAAGACACAAACTCAGAAGAAAACAATGAGGTCAAAATAGCTACAAGCAAAGCCCCAAAGTGGAACATAGGCATTAAAGGGAATAACATCCAATTTTTAAAGGAAATTTAAAATAAATTATAAGAGGAAATAGACAGTAAAACTAGATTAGTGGGGTATCTCAATGTTCCCCTCTCAGAGTTAGATAAATATAATTATAAAATAAATAAGAACGAAGTCAAGTTGATAAAAAGAATCTTTAAAAAATTAGATATGGTGTTGTGCCACAGTTCTCTTTTATTGTTCTGACTCAGTTTCCCTAAATTGTTCTGCCTCAATTTCCCTCATTGGTCCTGCCTCAGTTTCCTTAAGTGTTCTGCCTCAATCCCCTTAGTTGCAAACCCACCCCGCCTCTGGTTCATTGAGACTGGTATAACTCAGAGGTTATAAATTGTCAATGTGTAAACTTAAAAAGGGGAGTCCAGACTTTCTGGCTCTAGCCAGATACTTTCTTAACTCCCAGTTTGTTAGACTTTATGGTCCTACCTGCCGCCCCCCCCCCAACCTGTCAGAACTGAATTAATGGTTCCTGCCTGCAGATTCCCACTCACCAGAGTTTGGACTACACCGCCCAGCCTTTGTTTAGCTATAAATATGTCATTGAGAATTCACGTTCACTGCTGGATGCTGGACTCTTAGAGATGATAGTCTCATTCAGCCCTGAGACCAAACTATGGATCCATTTGGTCCCAGTAAATCTCTCCCTTTCAAATAAAATGTTAAAAACTCTCTAATCTCTATCTTGCCTCAGTTCTCTGGCATTACAATGGTAGATATTTTCAGGAGAAAAATGAATGGGAAGAAAAAGGTATATGAATATCTTCATAAAAACTGACCATGTATGAAGGTATGAAAATCTCACAATCAAGTGTAGAAAAGCAAAAATATTAATTGCACTTTTTTCAGATCACAATGTAATAAAAATTACATTTATTAAATGACCATGAAAGCAAAGATTAAAAGTTAATTGGAAACAAAGTAATCTAATTCTAAAGAGTGACAGTCAAATAACAAATCATAGAAATAATAATTGTGTTAATAGCTTGACAATGAGACAGCATTCCAAAATCTAAGGGATGCCACTAAAGCAGTATTTAATCTATGAAAATCTATGTCTCTAAATGCATATATAAACAAAAGAGAGAAAGAGATTATAAAGGAATGGGCATGCAACTAAAAAAAAAGAAAAGAAGAAGGGAAAAAAATAAATTAAAATTCTCTTATTAAATACCAAAACAGAAATCCTCAAAATCAAAAGAGAGATTAGTAAAATTTAAAGAAAACAATTGAAATAATAACTAAAACTAGGAACTGATTTTATTTAAACATTCAATAAAATAGACAAACCATTAGCTAATTTGATTTTTAAAAGAAAGAAGAAAACCAAATTATTAGTATTAGAAATGAAAATAGTAAATGCACAACCAATAAAGATGAAATTATTAGGAGTTACTTTACACAATTATATGTCAGTCAAAAAACCAAAGTGAAATGGATGAATACCTATAAAATACAATAAACTACCCAAAAAAGGAAATAAAATACCCAAATAATCCTATCTTAGAAAAAGAAATCAAACAACCATCAATAAGCTCCCTAAGACAAAATTCCCAGGATCCAATGGATTCACAAGTAAATTCTATCAAACATTAAAGAGACAATTAATACAAATACTATATAAATGACTTGAAAATATAGGTAAATTCACTTAACCCTGATTGCCTCAACTACATATATATATATATATATATATATATATATATATATATATATATATATATATATATATACATATATATAAAGAAGGACTCTTATCAAATTTCTTTTATGACACAAATATGTTTTGGGGTTTGTTTTGTTTTTTTTTTTGTTTTGTTTTTTTTTGCTGAGACAATTGGGATTAAGTGACTTGCCCAGGGTCACACAGCCAGGAAGTGTAAGTATATGAGATCAGATTTGAACTCAGGTTCACCTGACTTCAGGGCTGGTGCTCTAGCCACTATACCAACTAGATGCTCCACAACTATGGTTTTGATATCTAAACCAGGGAGTACAAAAACAGAGAAATAAAAGTGTAGAATAATTTCCTTCATGAATGTCAAAGTAGCTATTTTAAATAAGATACTAACAAGAAAACATGTCAAAGCAACTATTCTAAATAAGATTTTAACAAGGAAAATTTTCAGTAATATATCGCGAAGATAATTCATTATGATGAGGTAATATTTATACAAGGAATGCAGGGTTATTCAATATTAGGGAAACTACCAACATAATTGTTGATGTCAGTGACAATAACAACAAAAATCATATGATTATATCTATAGATGCAGAAAAATCCTGTGACAAAACAACATCCATTCCTATTAAAAACACTAGAAAACATAAGAATCAATGGTATTTTGATTAAAATGATTAGTATCTAACTAAAACCAAGAACAAGCACTAGTTGTAACAGATGTATTAACTTAAGCCTTCCCAATAAGATAAGGAATTTTAAGATTAAGATTAAGTGATTTGTACTTAATCACACAATTAATAAGCATTTGAGGCCAG
Source organism: Sminthopsis crassicaudata (assembly GCF_048593235.1). Taxonomy (NCBI): domain Eukaryota; kingdom Metazoa; phylum Chordata; class Mammalia; order Dasyuromorphia; family Dasyuridae; genus Sminthopsis; species Sminthopsis crassicaudata. The sequence continues at coordinate 229,049,403 of NC_133618.1, read as the reverse complement.
ATTTGAACTCAGGAAGATCAGTCTTCCTGACTCCAGGCCTGGCATTCTATCCATTGTGCCACCTAAGTCATCAGTATGTCTATTATACTACCAACAAAACCCAACAGCTAGAAAAATTCCATTTAAAAATAACTGTAAAAGATATAAAATATTTGATTGTTTATCTGCCAAGAAAAACTCACAGATTATATGAACATAATTACAAAACACTTCACACAAATAAAGATAGATCTAAACTGGAGAAATATTAATTGCTCATGGATAGGCTGAGCCCATATAAAATAAAAAGAATAGTCCTACCTAAGTTAATTTTTTTCATTCAGTGCCATACCAATCAAACCAAAATTTTTGTTGCTATATTTCTTAGATCTATGTAATAATTATTTATATAGATCTAAGAAATATAGCAACAAAAATTTTCTGGAAGAACAAAAGATTAAGAATATCAAGGGAATCAATGGAGAAAAATGTAGTCTAGCAGTTCTAGATCTTGAATTATATTACAAAGCAATAATCAACTAAGCAATCCAGTACTGTCTAAAAACTAGACTGTTGGATCAGTGGAATATATTAGATATACAATACACAGAAGTAAAACTGTAGAAATCTAATGCTTGATAAACCCAAAGATCCATCTCTCTGGAGTAAGAACTCAATATTTGATAAAATTGCTGGGAAAACTGGAATGCAATTTGGTAGAAACTAGGCATGGACTAGCATCTTACACTATATACCAAGATAAGGTCAAAATGGATACAAGGGTGATACACTAAGTAAATGAGAAGAACATGAAAAATGTACCTACTAGATCTATGGATAAGAAAAAGTTTATGGGGGCAGCTAGGTGACGCAGTGGACAGAGCACCAGCCCTGAATTCAGGAGGACCAGAGTTCAAATCTGATCTTAGACACTTAACACTTCCTAGCTGTGTGACCCTGGGCAAGTCATTTAACCCCAGCCTTAACCCAGAAAAAAAAAAGTTTATGAATAAACAAGAGATAAAAAAGATCATGAAAAGTAAAATAGACAATTTTGGTTACAAGAAATTTAAAAGGTTTTGTATAAATAAAACCAATGCAATCAAAATTGGCAGAAAAACAAGGAACTGAGGTGGGGGGAGAAGAAGGGCAATTTACAGCAAACTTCTCTGAGAAGGCTTCATTTCTTACGTATACAGAGAGCCAAATTTATAAAAAATTATATAACTTATAAAGATTTAGAAAAATAAGAGTTATTCAGAAGTTAATAGTTAATGAACAGGCAGTTTTCAGAAGGCAAAATCAAGGTTATCAATAGCCACTACAATAAATCACCACTGATTAGAGAAATGCAAATTAAAACAATGCTAAGATAAACTTCATACTTACCAGATTTGCTAACATGACAGAAAAGAAAAATGACAAATATTGAAGGGGATGTGGAAAAATAATAACACTAATGTATTTTTGGTAGAGTTGTGAATTTGTCCAACCATTCTAGAGAACAATTTGAAACAATGCCCAAAGGGCTATAAAAGTCTGCCTAATCTTTGATCTAATAATACCACTACTAGATCTGTATCCAAATGAAATTAAAGAAAAAGGAAAATTATTTATAGCAGCTCTTTTTTGTGGTGGTAAAGAATTGGAAATTAAGGGGAAGCCCATCATTTGGAGAATGGCAGGAGAAATTGTGTTCTATGACTGTGATAAAATTCTATTATACTATAAGAAATGACAAGCCAAATGGTTTTAGAGAAAACTGGGAAGACCTATATAAACTCATACAAAGTGAAGTGAGCAGAACCAGAACACTGTATATAGTAACAGCATTTTTGCAAGGATATTTAGCAACTCTGAAAAAAATGAATTCTGAAGGACTTATAATAAAAAAAAATTGTTTCCAGAAAGAGAACTGATGAACTCTTAATGCAGATTGAACATACTTTTTAAAACTTTATTTTTAATGTTTTAGTTTGCTTGTGTGTGTGGTTTTTTTTGCAGCATGGAAATGTGTTTTGCATCTCATATATATAATAGAAATTAAAGTGTTTGCTTTTTTAAGGAGAGGGAAGGGACAGGAGGGAGGGAAAGAATTTGGATTTCAAATTATTATTTTTTTACATGTAATTGGGAAATATTCAATAAAATAATTAAATTTTTTTAAAAATCACAACATTCCTCATGTTGCTCACCAGTAAGGGGAAGACTAAATTAGTGGAGATTAGTGTCTACCTAAGAAACCAAAATATTTCCTATGGAATAATTATTTCCTGGGCCCTTCCTATTAGCTCTCCTTTCCCCTAAGCTATAGCTCGTCCCTGCTTCACCATCCCATTCCTACCCCAATACTAGCATCCACCCACCTCCACCCCTACCATGCCACCCTATGTCTTGCCTATCTAGCAACCCACCCCACAACCCTGCCCCCAGCTCAGCTGTTGGGTGAAGTCACTGTCAGAAAAGTTGCTCCTGCTGTGAAAGCTATTTCTGACTGTGGCTCCTTGGCCAGGGCATTCCTTCTTTCCTTCCTGGGGGGAAGGGAGAATCACTTTCTTGCCCTTGAACACCTCTCCTTGGACAATTTTTCCTGTGCCTTGGGGCCCTCAGTCTGGATGAATTCCAGGGGTCTCTCCCAGTGGTCCTTGGAGAAGGAGGAGGTCTCATACAGTCTGGCTCATTGATAAGATGTCTTACTTAGCATGCTTCTCCACATAGGACCAGGGAAAAAGGAGCCATAGGTCTAGCCTTTCACCTTTGCAGCAAAGCAAAGTAAGAGACTCAGGAGCAAAGAATAGATTATCCCTCCCTGCTGGTGCATGATAACCCAGGAGCTATCCATCCAACCAACCAACAAATGTCTCTTAAGTATGTCGTATGCATAAAGGAATACATGGACTTAGAGGGTATAGTTTTTAGCTTCATGAAACTTAATAACAATAATAAAAACTCATCTTTATATAGCACCTGGGAGCTTACAAAACATTTAACCTTTCTAGTATTCTTGTTCCTTATTTATAAAAGAGGAATTGGACTTAGTAGGCTCTTAATCCCTTCTACTTCTAATCTATGCTCCTATTACCTGCTTTCCACTCTATTACAGAGTTTTCTCAAATTCATAAGGGAAGAGAAGAGCTTTCCATGAATAACTGTTCATTAGAATAGCACAAGAAAGTTCCAAAAGAGAGTAGCAAAGAGAAAGCTTCCAGATAATGTTTTTATCTGCCCCTGGGGGAAAAAAAAGGCAAATAGATCACATTTCATTATACCAAAGGGAACATTTAGAGCAATGTCTTAGAGGGGGAAGGAATCTAGGGCATGTTCACATAAAGATTAGGAACTTCAATTTAACAAAGATTTTTTTTCCTTATTAGCTACTGTGCTAGGTCTTGGAGATAGAAAAACAAAAATGCAACAGTCCTTCCCTCAAGGAACTTGCATTCTAATAGGGATAGACAAAACATAAAAGGAAGTTGGAAAAAGAAAAGGAGAAAGAATTTGAAGGTAAATAAAGTACTGTGAAGGCTAGGGAGAAGTGAAGACTTGGTTAGCCTAAGCTTCCTCCTTAGAGGTCCTAGAAAAAAAATCAACTCAACCAAGTAAAGAAAGATGCCATGAGTTTCTTCTCCTCCTCCTCTTCTTCCTCTTCCTCTTCCTTCTTCTTCTCCTTATTATATTTAATCCAAAAGATATCATCTATTAATGAAGGCATTTATCAATGTTTTCTTTAAAAAAAAATTGTGGACTTACGCATTTCCATACCATAGTATATTAAAAAAAGATGGCACATGAGACTACAAATCTATTATGTAGAGTTTGCTATTCCTTTTAAATATCTAATAAAGTTTTTGTGTATTTTTTTCCCTTTTTTTCTTCCCTTACCCCTCAGACATGGCTATACATTAGACACAAATATATAATATATATAAAATCATTCTGTATATTCCTCTATCGTATCTTTCTCTGGACTCAGATAGTATCTTCATTCATAAATCTTTCCCAGTTAATTTGGATATTTATAAGTCAAAATGGCATTTGCTTAAATAATATAGTGAAATATATATAAATAATATGTTAAATAATATAAGCCAAATATATATAAATAATATAAGTCAAAAAAATTTGCTTAAATAATATTGCTGTTACTGTATATAATATGTTTCTAATATAAAAAATAGTCCAGGGTTAGAGTAAGCATCCAGGTGAAATTTCTTTTTTTTAATTTAATTAAAAAATTATTTAAATCAGCCAAAAGTCACCTTGGAACTTTTTTATTTCCCATCTCCTCAACTGAGAATATATATATATATATAAAACACCTATTACAAACTTTCACAGACAATGGAAACAAAATAAATTTCCATATTGGCCATGTCCAAAATTGTTTTTTAGTTTGATGCTGGATTTTGAATTCCTCACTTTTTTATGAGGAGGTGGGTAGCATATTTCAGCCTTACTCCTTTAGAACTCTGGCTGGTCATTACACTGTTAAGAGTTCAGTAAAAGAATATTCCATTATATAACTTGTTCATCTATTGTCCAATCTGTGAGCACCCCTCAGATTTTTATTCTTTGCCACCTCAAAAAGAATTTTAACCTAAAGGGAAGCCTATAATTCTGCTAATTGCTAAAGCAATCCAAATTGCTAAGAATTGGCCCTTAGTAAAGGCAAAGTCTGCTTTATTCCTCACTTCCCATCAGGATAAAATTGACTGATTTTCTTTGCTTGTAGGTCAGAGAAGGTATCCATGAAACTTCTCTCTTCCCCAAAAAAGTTGTCTGTTGAATGAAAAGACTTCTCTCAATTTTTTTTCTCCTGAAAGGGATTTTTGTTCTCAACATTTATTAAATACATATTATCTATAAAACCTATAGGTAAATGATGACAAAGCTCTGACCTCAAGGAGCTTACAATCCAATCAAGATGCTGATGAGGAATAAAGTTGGGGGAGATCAAAACCTTGCCTTGAGAAAGAATAATTGAAGGAAGTGGAAATGTTTAGCTTCAAGGAGAAAAGTTGTTTGTAGATGTCTGATAAACTCATAATTAAAAAAAATTTTAAAGAAGAATAATTAGAGTCAGGGAGGGAGAGGAGTAGCTATTTTCAAAGGACTTAAAGACTCAGAAGCCCGGGATTCCTGACTTCAACACTTACTATTTGTTCTATGTAGATTCTAGCCATTATATTTCTTCTATTTACCTCACCTTGCTGTTTTTAGAAAAGCCCTTTGTAAAGCACTATACAAAAATATATGATCTATAATTCAATTATTTATAGGTGCTCCTATAAAAAGGGGATTTGATTTCTTCAATTCAGAGGGAATCCAGAGGGAAAAACTAGTATCAATAGGTATAAAATTCAGTGAAGCTGATTCTGACTAAATATAAGATAAAAGCACTAATAATTCATTGGAATTGGAATTATTGGAATTCCTTCTCCAAGCTCCCTTATTCCTATTGCATATACCTTTCTATCTTTCCAGTCATCCAGGTTCAAAACTTTATCTCTTTCACTAACTCAATTCCCCATAACCCATCCAATGCCAGATCTTGTCAATTCTACCTCCATAAACATTTTTATATGAATCTTTTCTCCACTCAGTCCCTGTCTTTGTAATAGCCTTCAATGATCTTTCACCTAACTCATTATTGGTCTCTTATATTCCAATCTCTCCTATATAAGCTACAGAACTAGTTGTCTCTAACCAGAAGCCTAACCTTGTCACTCCTTTGCTCAAGAATTTTTAATGGTTAATAATAATAAAAAAATAAGAATCTTTACTGGTTTCCAAGTAACTAAAGAATAAAATGTTAGCTGTTCCACTGGGCATTTGACAAGTCATTTGAAATCTGGTGCCAGACTACTTTTCACACACTATTCTAGACAAGTCTACTTTCTATTATTCAAACTCATCATCCCACCTTTTGCCTCTATCTTTGCACGGGTCATGTCATTCTTCTTACCTGGAAAGCAATCCCTTTTACTTCTTCAACTCTTTGGTTACCTTCAAGGCTCAGCTCAGGGATTACTTCCTTCAGGAAGCATTTCCTGATCCCTCTAATTGTTAGTACACCCTCCCTCATCATGCTACATCCCTTAATACCAAATAAGATGCTGTGTGCAGGACAGCGACTTGAACATCACAAGTAATTAAATGTTTGTTAAATTTGAAAAAAAAAAACCACAATAACAGAATGGATCACATTGTGAGGTAATTAGTTTTCTGTTACTAGAAGTGTTCAGATACAAGATGAATGTACTTTCTAAGTACTGGAAATATCTATAAGCGAAATTTATGCAAAAGGTAGAGGGTTTAAATTAGATGGTCTTCAAGGTACCTTCTAGCTCTTTCGATCCCATGACTATGACTAACTGGAGGTATATGAGATATCTACAAGTAAGTAGAATACAAATTAGAATGTGGCTGGGGCAATGGAAGAATTAAAGGAGTGAATGCTTTTGGAAGGGATGGAGAACATGTCTTAATGGAAGAAGCAATAGCTCAGCTCAGCTGACCTTGAAGGATCAGAAGGTTTTTTAACAGGCAAAGGTGAAATAGCTTTTCCCTAGTGTTTTACTCTAGCTCAGGCACTTCTTGATCCTGGATTACTGCCAGGTAAAAAAGATTGGAAGAGGAATAAGAAGAGAAAAGGGATAAGTTCCACTAGGAAACTTAGCCCGCCCTTGGCTCAAAGATGGCTGAAGCTATGAATTCTTTCTGGATTACTTCCCATCTACATTACTTCTTATACCCCATCATTTGGTGCCCCATATGAGGAACAGTTGGCTCTCAACCAAGGAAAGCCTCTTCCTTCCCTGCACCCTCATGTACCCAGGAAGGTTTGTTGGGTTTTTGGGTTGTGTCCGTCAGGTCATGGACTCTTGAAGAATTTCCTCTCATCAGAGAACACCTTGTTTTGGGAATATCTGCTCTTCTTTTCCTCTTTCTCCAGGATGCAGAGGCAAATGACTAGAAGAAATTTAAAGCTCTCCCCCTCTCCTTTTACCACTAGGTCTTCAAGACTTCAAAAAGAGATGTCTTGAATTTTCTTTTGTAAAATCATCTGGTCTCAGGATACCCTGGAGGATCAGGGAAAATGGCTTGTCAATGAGTCTCTCATATTTTTCTTTTTAAATTAGTATTTTAATTGTGTGCTTTGTTGTTTTGTCTGTCTATGGTTCTATGTGTGCAGAATGTCTATGTCATGTCATGATGTGAGCTAGATTCTGTTACCTTGAAAGGTTTAAAATGCAGCCAACTGAAGAAAAAACTTCTTAGGGCTATAGTTAGCAAGCAATAACTTTTTTTTTCTTTTAAGACACTATGATCAACGCTTTTATTTTTATTTATTTTAAATTTTTAAAAAAATTTTTAATTTAAGCCCTCCATTTACAAAGCATATGCACAGGCAATCTTTCTAACATTGACCCTTTTATTGCAAATTTTCCCCTCATTCTCTCCACCTACTCCCCCAACTGACAGGCAGTCCAATACATGTTGAAATACATGTTAGATCCAATCTATGTATACATATTTATACAATTATCTTGTTGCACAAGAGAAATCAGATCAAGAAGGAAGAAAAAGAAAAACCAAGAAAGAAAACAATGCAAGTAAATAACAACTGAGAGAGTGAGAATGCTATGTTGTGTTCCACACTCGATCAGGGCTTTTATATCATAGCCTTAAATGTAATCACTTTAGGATTTCAGTAATTTATTTAACATGTGTTAACAATATAAAAGCTGTTTTTATTTAATAAGTAATGGTGCTGATGCTGAAAATTGTGTGCATGTATGTGTGGGGGGGTAAGAGAAAGAGAGAGGGGGGGAGTTAACTCTTCAGATTCTAAAAGGTAAAGAGAAACAAGACAAAAAGGAGGGTGAGTATGATTTTTAATTTTGAAAAGATGTATTAAGTAGGCAGTCAAATCTTTTGTGATCTGTCGATGGGGTTTGGGAGTAGCAAGGGATGGTGGATGAGAGGGTTTGGGGAGATGTGTCAGTGAAAATTTCAGGGTAAAGACCTGTATTCTGAAAAAAAAACACCTGACATTTAAACCTTTTCCTGGCTTACAAAAAGACAAAAGATCTGTTTAATTGGGAAATAATCAAAAAGTAATTGAGGTTTTTTGTTTTGTTTTGTTTTGTTTTGTTTTGTTTTTGTTTTTTTTTTTTTTGCTGAAGCAATTGGGGTTAAATGACTTGCCCAGGATCACACAGCTAGGAATTAAGTATCTGAGGCCACATTTGAACTCAGGTGCTCTTGACTTCAGGGCTGGTGCTTTATCCACTGTACCACCCAGCCGCCCCCCTAGATAATTTTCAACATTCACCTTTGCAAAACCTTATGCTTCAATTTTTTTTCCTTCTCTTCCCCCCACCCTCTCCCCTAGATAGCAAGTAATACACTATTTTAAACATGTGCAATTCTTCTATACATATTTCCACAATTACCATAGTATACAAGAAAAATCAGATCAAAAAGGAAAAAAATGAGAAAGAAAACAAAATGCAAGCAAACAATAAAAAAGGTAAAAATACTATGTTGTAGTAAATGAGTTTTATTGGAACATTTAGCTAAAATTTGAGAGTCTTACAAACCAAATTTTGTTTGGTCCATTTTAAATAACTTTTTAAATTGGTGTGTGTGTTAAAATTAGAAACTTGATTGTATATAATAAGACTCATCCTGGATTTTTAAAATTATCTTGTTTTCTCCTTAAAACAAACAAACAAACAAAAATTTAATTAAGGCAAAAAAGAGGGGGAAACCTAAGTCCTTCTGAAAACTCCCAGATCTGCAATATCTTGGGAAAAGAAAAATAATCCCATCAGTTGTGTCCATCACTGAATGATAACCTCAATAAATATTCATCAACAAGTAATGGGTTTTTTTTCTGAAATTGCAGAACCCAGATTTGGCGTCATTCAGCAACTTCAATGTTATGAACAATTAAAAAAGGGTGGAAATTTTGTTTAAAAGCTATTGTATTATTTTATCAACTATGCTAACCATGATTTATAGTGTTTTTTAACTATAAATTAGGGAATTTAACATTATCACTTTTGCTTGTAAGTTTAGAAGAAGTTGTAACTAGGACAATTTGGTTATCACTTATGAAAATTTTAAGATTGTTAATTAAGATGTTTGGAGTTATTGTCATAATGTTAAAACCTAAAAATTGTCAATGCTATTTATTCAAAGCATTTTGCCTTAGATATGAGGTTGTGCCAAAGAATTAGTCTATCCCCCCACTCCTTCATAGGGTAAAAGGGGTGTCAAATAGCACAGCCCACAGTAGCACTAAGGATAAGATAGGCTAGGCAGGCAAGAATAGCAGGTAGGCTCAACCCCTTCTGTGGGATCCCTCTTGATTCCCTTCAATTTATAAACTGTCCAAGTTTCTTTAAACCATCTTGTGAGCAAGGTCATCAATCCTGGGAAATAGATTAGATTATGGGGTTCCTAAAAAATGAACTTGGCTTGCTGAGGATTTTTAACTCTGTTTATTATATAGAAGTTATTTCTAAAAATTGGTCTTTACACCATGATGAGTTTAGAGGAGAAAAAAAGGAAAACAAGTGAAAAGATGAAGCCTGGTAAATTTTTTATTATTGTAATAAGGCTAATTGGTTGTATTTTCAAGTTTTTATAAAAACTTGACCTCTTCTCCATTGTAAACAACTTGAGGTGCTTGCTAATTTCTTGATTGCTGAGCATCTTAAAGCAAAATCATTTGTGTAATATTGAACTTAAACCCATTTACTTAGATATCAAGATAAGTTGTAAATTTTCTGTGATGAATCTCTTATTGTTCCCAACATAAGGTTATAGTCAGTACCTATTTTTAGGATATATGATCCTTGAGAGCTGAACTCTCTTGAAGCTCTGATTATTGAAACTTGCTAGTTAAGATTCAATCTCTTGGGAATATAACTGATATTATTTTGAGTTTTTAATTTAGGTATGATTTATCTGATGGATCATTAAGTTAGTAACCCATTATTCAAGAAGTGCCACAAGCTTCTCAGAGGGATGTGATTCTCAACTATTAGACCTCTGTAGCTATATGAAAGCTGGGAGATCAGCTTTTGTCTTTGATTAAGGTGGAATCCTTCTGGCTCATTTTCCCAGTTGTATTCCAGTGTTTACTACCTGATTATTCCTGAGTCAGACTATGAGATGGAATTATTACTTCATAATTGGTTGTCAATTGTGACAGCTTGAAGTCAAACACAGCTAACGATGCTTTAAAATCATATCCCTGCTTTTTCTTTTAGAGCACATTTCTATAATCAAAGCAAGTGGTCTAGAAGGCATGCACATAATGCAAGTATATAAGATTTTGATCTTTGAAATCTGAAAATATCCTGATCAAGTAAATGAGTATTTGGCCTAGCCATTTGCCTGTTATTAGATGTGTGAGAGACAGAGACAGAAACAGAGAGATGAAGAAGTAAGATCATTAAATGTTTCAAAATGTTAGAATAATTGGGTATTGATATAATTATTTGTCAGACTTACCTGTTATATATTGATTATTAAAATTAAATCAGAAACATTTCCAGTGTGCTTTAGAGAACAATTTAAGTATTTAAGTATAATTGAAATAAAGTCAACATTTTATAAGCAAATTTGTACAAGAATTGAACCTGGGGGTGGAAAACCTCTACCTGAAAGAATGTTATTCCTATTTCCATGCCAACTGGAAACCCCTTCAGTCTGCCAGCCTCTCCAACTCAGTGTCTAACCCCCTTTACCCTTGGCTACCTAAGCATCCTTTTACTGTTTATAATGCTATTGCCCCTTCTCATGAGATTTATTTCTCTAGGTTCCAGTTGATTCACTTCAAATGATGACCAACACAAGACACAGTACTGTTTCTGATCCTGAGACTTAGCACTTACTGGCTGCTGCTTCAAACAGCTTCCAGATCCTCAAGCTCATCACCCCTTCAAATGGTAATGCAGGGACAGCTCTACTCCCACTCCCAGCAGAAAGCAACTTCAGAAGGCCAGCTTATTGACCCATATCCCAAAAGATTTTGGGTCCCATTTGTTTTAGGAGGGAATTATGGGATGACTAGATCCCAGCGAAAGGCCATGTCCCTGATAATAAGCTAGTATCTTTGTGTACCCCAGGGAGGGATACTGACAGGATCATCTTGTCCCTAAGTGGATGCTTGTTAAATTTTTTGCATTGATAGGATTATATTGAACTGACACAGTTACTGTATAAAATTGGGAGATCAAGCTATACATGTCATCCCTCAAAGATAAGCATTCCTTAGTCACCACTTGACTTTCTGAGGCATGCTTTGAGTCATTTCCTGTGAAAGATTCCCCCCCCTTTCCCCTTGTCAATTGCAAGTTCCACTAGGGAATTTAGCCTGCTTTATAGTATCATAATAAAGCTTTTTGCCTCTTTACTCAGAAAAATAAAGAGGAAAAGGAGGAGGAGGAAGGAGGATCAGGAGAAGGAATAGAGGAAAGAGGAAAAGGAAGATGATGAAAAAGAAACTATTGCTGCCAATAGGAATAAAATATCAGCTGAAGAAAAGTACATTTCTCTCTTCCCTCAATTAAAATCTTATTAGGTTCTCTAACTCATATTTCTAAAAGATTCCCTTCCCTAACAAGCATCTTCAAAGAGTAAAAAAATTTTTCACAATCTTAATAGCTATAAATCTTTTTTCAGTGCTCTCTTTTCTGGTCAAATTAACCTACTACCTATTCTCCAGACACAATATCTCACCTACCACCTTCATGCCTTTGCACAGTCTCATCTCTCCTTCCTTTCCATTTCCTCCCCCCTCCCCCATACACACACACAACTGGAATATACTCTCATCTCACTTCTTAAACTCCATAGTTTCCTTACAAGCTTAGCCTAGGTGCTACCTTTTAAAGCTGACCTTTTCTGAATCCCCTTCCCATCTAGTTTTCCATACTGTATCCCTTTTAAAGTTACTTTGTGTATGCTTTGTAGTTACTTATTAATATACATTCTAACTTCCTCATTAGAATGTATGCTCCAATTATCCATCCATATGTTTTTGAGGAAAAAAAAAAAGCTTAAGAAAACAAAGAATGCATGCTCCTTGAGGGAAGACGCTTAGTTTTTGTCTGCATCCATAGTACCTAGGCTAGTGCCTAACACATAATAGGCACCTAATAAACATTTGTTGAATTGAATTGATAGTGTAGGTTCTTTGGGGTCTAGGGATCCAAGTGCCCAGCCTCTGAATTATCAGAGTAACATTCAACTGTGCTAGGCTCTTAATGACAAAATAAGAGTTTGCAAAATTTGAAGTGCTCTAGAAAGAAATACTAAGAGCTTCATAGACAGGCTGCCATACTAATGGGATAATATTGGTTAATGTCAGATCTTTTCTAAAGAAAAAGAATCTATAGCATCCTGACCACCCATTACTACCTCCTCAGCCCATTGCCCTGAAGGCAAAGGGGGAGAAAAGAAAGAAGAGACATTGGACCCAGAGTATGTTGTTCTTTGGATCCCTCTCTCTACCTCTCTTCTCTCTCTTTTTTCTTTTTTTTTAAATTATAGCCTTTTATTTTCAAAATATATACATGAATAGTTTTAATTTTTTCCTTTTTTGTTATTATAGCTTTTTATTTATAAGATATATGCATGGGTAATTTTACAACACTGACAGTTGCCAAGCCTTTTGTTCCAATTTTTCCCCTCCTTCCCCCCACCCTCCTCCCCCAGATGGCAGGTTGACCAATACATGTTACCTATGTTAAAGTATAAATTAAATACAATATATGTATACATGTCCATTTTGCTGTATAAAAAGAATTGGACTTTGAAATAGTGTACCATTAGCCTGTGAAGGAAATCAAAAATGCAGGCGGAAAAAATTGGAGTATTGGGAATTCTATGTAGTGGTTCATAGTCATCTCCCAGAGTTCTTTTGCTGGGCATAACTGCTTCAGTTCATTACTGCTCTATTGGAACTGATTTGGTTCATCTCATCCTTGAAGATGGCCATGTCCATCAGAATTGATCATCATATAGTATTGTTGAAGTATATAATAATCTCCTGGTCCTGCTTATTTCACTCAGCATCAGTTCATGTAAGTCTCTCCAGGACTTTCTGAAATCATCCTGTTGGTCATTTCTTACAGAACAATAATATACATGGATAGTTTTTAACATTCACCCCTACAAAACCCTGTGTCCTAATTTTTCACTCCTTTCTCCCCCTCCCCCAGTTGACAAGTGAGCTAATATATGTTAAACATGTGCAATTCCAGAATGAAGGACAAACAACAACAATGAGAATCTGAAAGAGCTACGGTCCTTTCTAAATGATTCTGCCATAAAAGTGAGTCAGGGAGGTATTCACAGCAGCAGTGTCTGGTGCACATGGTAAGATAGATGAGATATCCAGAAAGGGTTACTGAACAAGTCTAAGTCTGGATTTTTAGGAGCAGTCACAATCACTTTACATACAATGGGACATGTTTGACACTAATCTTGGGTCTTAATCTTGGTCAGACTCAAGGAGATGTTGTATCATTTATGTATAACTAGGGCAATCTGGTCCATACTAAAACTGGTTTAGAAGGCTCCCAGAGTGCCTCTTGTCTATGGGATTTCATACTAAGATATGATAGCTAAAGGGTAGCTAGAGACTTGCCCAAAGGTGAAATGAAATGAATCCCAAATACTTCAGAAAACATCAATCATGGGAACGTCAGTTAAGGATAAATATAAGGGTTGAAAGGATGCATTTGGTATCAGAGATATACTCATAGCTTCATTAAAAGAAGCTAGGTGTTAAAGTAAATTTTAGTACTAGACTTGGAGTCAGGAAGATGCAAGTTCAAATCCAGCATCCAGTATCATCTTAAGCAAGTCACTTACCCTCTGTCTCAGTTTCCTCAGTCATAAATTGAAGGTAATAACAGTACCTACATCCAAGTGGTGGTGTGAGGACAAAATGAGATATTTGTAATTTACTTGAAAATGTTAAAGCAATATATAAATGCTAACAATTTCTATTAGCTATTACTATTAGCCATTCCCGCTGTCTCTATCAGCATATATCACCTGTTGAGAAAAAAGGACCTGATTGATCTATACTGGATCAAACTTCACACCATTCCCTAATGGAGAAATTGCACCAATACCCAAGAGACTTTGAAATTGTTGACATAAGAACATAAGGAATTATTTCAGGTTGAATAGCTTGAAGGTATGATTCACTCAGAAGACTTTGAGGACCATTGCCAACCAAGGACTTGTGAAGATAATTTTTTGAATTCAAGGTACAACTTTTCATTGAACCTTATTAATTGCATCCTAATTGATTCATTTCACCATCTAGTCTGCCAAGATCTTTTTGGATCATTAGCGATTGCTGCTAAGGAACATACTGATAAATTGTGTTAGTCCTCCATCAGATTAAGATTGAGACACTGTGAAATTTTCACAATAGAGAGGTTATTGAAACTCTCTCTTCTTCCTTCCTTTTCTCTCTGTCTCTCCCCTCTCTCTCCCATTCTCTCTCTCCCTTTCCTCCCTCTCTTCTTCCCTCCCTTTCTCTCCTCTCTCTCTCTTTTTCCCTTCCTTTCTCTTTTTTCTCTCTCTCTCCCTCTTTCTTTCTCTGTCTCTCCTCTTTCCTCTTTTTTCTCTCATTCTCTTTCCCTCCATCTCTCTCTCCCTCTTTCTCTCTTTTCTTCCCTCTCTCTCTCTCACTCACTCTTCTCTCTCCTCTCCTTTCTTACTCTCTATCTCTTCTTTTTTTTCTCTCATTCTCTCGTTCTCTCATTTGTTCTCTTTATTTCTCTACTCTCTCTCTTTCTCTCCACTCTCTCTTCCATATCTCTCTTTGTGTTTCCTCTCTATCTGCCTCTGTCTCATACACACACACACACACACACACACACACACACACACACACACATACACATGCACACAACACACCCACACATACATTCAGAAAGAGTGTATGAGAGAAAGACTTGTAGACTTGTGCTTACAAGCAATTGAAAGATGAAAAGGAGAGTTTCTTCTTTGTTTTGGTGATTATTCAAATAGCTTCCAAAACTGGATCCAGATTATTTTCCTAGTGGCTGATTTTAATGTTCTTATATGTTTGTTAATTTCCCCTCTATTCCTATTTGATTTTCAAAATCCTTGTTGAACTCTTACAGGAATTCTTTTTGGGGGGATCTGAGATCAATTCACATTTTTCTTTGAGGCTTTGGATGCCTTTTTTGTCTTCTGAGTTTGTTTTTGGATCTTCCCTGTCATGGGGGTAACTTTCTATGATCAGGATTTCTTTCTGCTGTTTGCTTATTTTTCTTATTTCTTGACACAATTTTATATTAAGATTGGGCTCTGCTCCTGAGGTGAAGGGTGCACTCTCACAAACTTTAGGGATTTTGCACAACTAGTTCTGGAAATTTTCAAGTTTCTAATTCTTCAAGGCAATATGACTTTGATGGGGGTTGAAGTCCCTTTAAGATTCCTTTCTAATTGCCCAACCCATGGCTGACCTTGATTCACAAATCCTGGTCAAAGGCACCCTTTGAATATCTGGGCCCAGCCCTCACCCTCAGCTCAGCTTCCTCCAGCCCTCACCTGATCTGAGCTAACTGAAAAGCCCACAGAGAACTTAGGGGTACCGCCCATTATCTTTTGGGTATAAAAGAGGTGAGCCAGAATGCCCTCTTTGCAGGAGCCCTCCCAGCCAACACCTGGTATCCTTCCAGCCATGTAGGGGTTTCTGCCCGGCCAACGGCCACCTCTGACCCTGGTGTCTTTGTAACTGAACTTTACTTCCAAATTCCTACAATAAACCTTTTTATTTATCAATCTAGGTTTTCAGGCCTGTAAATTCATTTTACAGGGGACACTGCCTCATGGGATTATCTATGCACCGAGAAATGGGGTTCCCCCTTTCCTTTCCCTCATTAACTTGAGATGTGTGTTTACTACTCTCCTGGCTTGTACGCTGATTGTGAGTGGTCACAAGCACTTTTTTCTGCTTTGGAACAGTGACCAAGGTCTCCACTTCTCTGAGGCTATATGTTCTGGTATACTAGTACTCCTCCTCACCCTGGGACTGTGAATCAGTATTGGATCCTGGATCCAAATATAGACAATACAACAAAGTGCTGCACCACATACTAGCAAAAAAGAACCTTGTAATCTCCTGGTCCCCCTTACTATCTCTATGATGAGAGCTCCAGAAGCAGTTACTTCCTTTACTGTGGCAGTCACTCCCAACCAAGGCCTGCTGCTGGTTTGGTGGGGCACAGCCTACATTCCATTCTCTCTGATGTAATAGATCTTTCCTGCTGACCTAAGTTGTCTTGGGCTGGAAAATTGTTTCACCTCATCCTTTTGTGGATTCTGATGCTCCTGAATTTTTTTTAATAGCTATTTAAAGTTTGGAGAAGAATTTCATTCTTGTGTGTTTTGAAGAAGATCTAGGAAAAGAGGCCATTCAAATATTTTAAGGTGTTTTTTTAACATTGTTTGGAGAATTTGATTTTTGTATGTTGTGGAGAAAAAATTCCAGTAAAGAAGACACTTATAATCTAATTCAATTCTCTAATTTTAGAAATGAGAAAATTGGGGGCACAAAAAGTAATTGACTTACCCAAGTTCATACAGGTAGCAAGGGAATAGTAGGGTAGGAAATATAATCCAGATCTCTTGACTCATATCATACCACCTACCTCCTTCCTCCAGAAAAGCTCCAACACTGTTTGCATTTCCTCAGGTGATGAAGCCCAAAAAAAGGCAAAAATGAAGAGAGAACAAGAATTGGGATTCCTGCCTCTTTGCCTTGGTGATATTTTCTTTTTTTAAAGATAATAAATTTTTATTTTTCAAAATACATACAAAGATAATTTTTAACATCCATCCTTGCAAAATCTTGTGTTATAATTTTTTCTCCTTCTCCCTCGCCTCCCCTTTCCCCTAGACAGCAAATAATCCCATATAAGTTATAAATGTTCAATTCTTCTAAATATATTTTCACAAAAAATCATACTGTTTAAGAAAAATCAAATCAAAAGGGGAAAAAAATGAAGGGAAATAAAACAAGCAAACGAACAACAAAGGTGAAAAATACTATATTGTGATCCAGTGTTAGTCTCCCTAGTCTTCTCTGAATGCAGATGGTTCTTTCCATCACAGGTCTATTAGAATTATTTTGAATCACCACATTGTTGAAAAGAGCCAAGTCCATCACAGTTAATCATTGGGTAATATTTTCTGAAAGCCCACCTCCATTAAAAACTCTTAGCCAGGGCATTTCTTAGAATAGTTGAGTGAGAAAAAAAAAAAAGCCCAAATCACACCCATTAAAGTAACAATTTATTCTATTCCCTTCCTCTGTTGTTTTCCTTTCTCATCCCCACTCTTTTGACCCTGATGGTCTATGTAATCACTAAATAGGAATTCAGAGAACACAACAGATTGTGAATAAGGAAGCAAGCCATTCCACATAGTCTCTTTTTCAAATAAACAATGGTTCTATCCCTTCCAGTGCTGAGTATGACAGTAGCATGCAGATTCACTGTCTGGAGCCAAACCCGCTTTTTAATAACCTCCTGAATACTAAAAATGTAAGAATATTTTAGCTCATCAGCTCCAGAACTTTCTCAGTGATTGAGAGTGGGAAGAGAAGGCAACTCCCCTTATTTGATGTCTCTTCCAACAGTTTGGGAAGGTCCCAGGGTGAGATTTCTCATTAATGTCTTAGTCACTTTCCAATTCTCTAGTGTAACTCACTAATTTCTTGAGCTTGAAATCCTGAGTCTCTAAGGAACAACTCCCCAAAGAGTCAGTTCAGCCTGTGTTACCTGGAAAAGCTTTAGCATATCCTGCTGCAAACTAGAGACTGATAATTGTCTTTATAGAGAGAGGAAAAGGAGGGCAGTTCTTTCACAGAGACCCCTGAGAAACTAAATCTCCATAAGCCAAATCACAAATCTTTAGCAAAGTGGACACTTTAGGGGAGCTTGAGAGGATTTTAGCTGAAGAGAATTTTGTAGGTAAATATAGTGGTCAGTGGACCTCCTTTCTAACATCTCAGATTAACCTCCAAAAATAAGCCTGATGGAAATACCACAACCTCTAGGCAGCAAATCAGGAAGAAATTGCTACAATATCCCAAATATCAGGATGATGAAATTGGTCTCATTGAGCCCCCGAATTTGCCTTACATATTTGCTTCCAAATAAAAGGTTACCTTCAAATCAATAAAATATAAAATGCTTTCTGGGTCATAGAACTGAGCTAGACACCGGTGGGGGCAAGGAAGGGAATACAAAATATAGGCAAGGCTATAGAACAAGACAGGGTCATCTCCAACCATTTCTTTTAGGTATGGCCTCATCATCAATGTTTTCCAAAATACACTCTTAATCCCAGGGCCCTAAATTCATCTATACTCTCATTTTTCTCTTTCATACTGTTGTTTAGTCATTTTCCAGTCATATCCAACTCTCCATCTGGGGTTTTCTTAATAAAGATCCTGGAATGGTTTACTATTTCCTTCTCCAGATCATTTTACAGATGAGGAAACTGAGGCAAAGATGGTGATATGACTTGCCTAGGGTCACATAGCTAGAAAGTGTCTGAGATGAGTCTTCCTGTCTCCAGGACTGGTGCTTTGTCCACTGAGCCATCTAGCTTCTCTTTTGTAAAAGGCATTATTTCAGATTCCTTGTATCTAAACCAAATCACAGACTCACTGAATTTCAGAATTTCTGGGACCTCAGCAACCATCTTATCCAACCCAAGCTTCCAAGAGAAAGTCCACCATCATTCAATCGGTTTTTGAAGATATCCAATAAAGGGGAATCCCCTTCCCAAGTCACCTATTCCATTTCTATACAAGTGAAATTATCAGGAAATTGCTCCTCACAAAAAGCCCAGCTTCTTCTTTGCCTCTGTTGTTCTTACTTTGCTCCTGACTCTTCCTTTGGGAGTCAAACATATCAAGTCTAATTCTTCCATGTGACAGTCTTTCATGCAATTAAAAACAGCTCCCATGTCCATCTGTCTGTGCATCTGTCCTCTCTTCCCACCCCCAGCCTTCTCTTCTTCAGCATAAACATCCCTAGTTACTCTAATTGATCCTCATGACCTAGATAAAGTTGAGGCCCTTCACCATCACTCTCACATCCCACTGCCAGGGATTTTGGTACCAAGTGTCTGGCAAAAAAAAAAAAAAAAAAAGACTGAAGAGAATAACAAATTCCTTTGAGAATAATATAAATTCTAATTTTTTCTTTCTTCTAAACCAGAGTTTCCTTTTTTCTCATTCCATAATATTTTATTTTTCTAAATACTTGTAAAGATAGTTTTTAACATTCATTTTTGTAAGACTGTTTCAAATTTTTCTCCCTTCCTCCTTTATCTCCCGCCTCCACAAGACAGCAAGCAATCTGATATAGGTTAAACATGTACAATCCTTTTAAACATACTTCTTTATTTATCATGTTGTGCAAGAAAAATCAGACCACAAGGGGAAAAACTATGAGAAAGAAAACAAAAAACTAAAAAAAAAGTGAAAAAACTATGCTTAGAACCATATTCAGTCTTCATGGTTCTCTCTCTGGATAAAGATCATATTTTCCATCCCAAATCTACTGGAATTTAGATCAAGACTTCTTAATCTTTTTACCCAACTCATGAACCCCTCTAATCTGAGAAATTTTTTATGTGACACCAGGTATAAAAATATATAAAACAGATGTCAAATAAAACATTTACTGATAATAAATCAACATTTTGCAACCCCCACATTCAATTATAAAACCCCATATGGGGTTGCTTACCACAGTTTAAGAAGCTAGGTTCTAGATCACCCATCCAAAGGTATTTCCAAATAGGGAGAGAAGACCACCTTATCAGTCCAGGATTGTAGCTTGTGATTTGTCAGAGAAGCATCATTTCTTAGTTTCCCTCTTGCTAATACATGAAGTAAAAGACCACCCATCCTTTTCCTTTACACATTAGGACAAAGTAATGATAACTGGCATTGAAATAGTGCTTTGAGAAGCAGTGTTGGATAAATTGAATAAAGAGCTAACTTCAGAATCAGGGTTCCTTCCAGCAGTGGGAGTTTTTTTTTTCCTTTTGGCACTTTAAGATCTTTAGTGTTTTTCCATAATTCTATACAAATTCCATCTTCAACACACCTGATTCTGGACAAATTACTTAACTTCACATTGACTTAGGTAGTCAGTTTCCTTAAACTACAAGTTGCAGAGAAGATGCTGACCCAGAAGAGCTCCTCGTTTAGAGGTCCTCATGTCAACTAAATCATGGGTCTAGTAAAAATCAAAAACATTCCTCACATCTCATTATTTTTTAACTTTAACAACACCATAAGGTGTTTGCTACAGAGCTTGTGTTTTTAGGCTCAGAGCCAAAAGATATGGGTTTGACAAACATATAAAGCAAAAAACCATTCTCCAATGGATAAAGCTTTTAATAAACACACATCAAAACTACGTTTAGGTTTTACCTTATACGATGGAAATTAGCAAGGGTGACAAAAAAAAAGGGATAGCCAATATCAGAGGGGCTGTAGAAGGACAGATGCATGTATTCATGCATTGTCAGTGGAGTTGTGAATAGGCCAAACTATTATTAAAAAGTAGTGCAGAATTATGATACAAAAATTCACTAAAATGTCTGTAAGGGTCCTTTAAATGGGTGGACACAGTGCATCGGGAGATTGAGGCCCAGAAGTAATTTCTGTGGATATTAGGACTGCCCTTGGGCGGGATCCTGGCCATATTGAGATAGCTTCGTAATGGGTGACTCTCTCACTGATTGGCTGTGTGTGTGACCTCACAGGCCCTATGTAAGCCCACTGCAGGCAGCAACCGCGCTCTTTAACCTCATGCTGTTCACCCTGGCTCCTAGCCTGGGTGGCCAAGCCAAGATGGGTAGCCGAAAGAGGTAAGGATTTTGGTAGTGAACACGTGGGTCTTCTGACCAGGTGTTCACTTGGGAACCAACAAGTCAGGGCATCAGCTAGGGCATTATGTGAGTAGGTATAATAAAGGCTTTTAAGATTACACGTGGTTGTTCTTGAGTGCGCTACCGGTTATTAAGCTATAGATTCAAGAGATTGTGGCCAGAGACCTTAGAAGGCCTCAGAGGAGGCGAGCCGGGTAGAGCTCACACTGCAAAGGACAGTGGTCAAAGGTACTCTGGTGGGTCTAGGACAGACTAGTAATTGTAACTGCCAGGAGAGCACGTTACAAATGGCGCCCGAACAGGGACGCATCAGAAATTATCAAGTTTTGAAAATATTTAATATTCAGAATTAAGATTCTGAAAGATCCGGTAGAAACGCCACTTAAGAGGGAAGACAGAGAAGCAATATGGATCCAGGTAAATCTGGGATCAGACTCAAGGACACAGCTGAACATAATGCTTATATCAAGAGGTTAAAGAGCCAGATGGAAGATCTTTTAACAAAGATCACCACTGAAGAACAGCAGGAAGCTTGTAATCAAGCTCCACAAAGGCTATCCCCACACCCAGTAAATAGAGCTAGGAGAGGGAGCAACCTAGAGCTAATGCGATTGTATGACAGTAGAGAGTATAAAATGCCACAGCAAGAGTTGCTGGAATTGCAGGTTAAACTACAGATGGAGATAGAGAAAGAAGAAAAAGCTAGGTTACTACAGATAGAACAGGAAGAGTTCAAACCAGTGGCAGAAACTAAGGAAGGAAATAAACGAATCACATGGACTTCAGTTGTAGAAATTCTTCTTAGCGTTTTGTTGGTTTACCTTGTGCATTGTTGTTTTAAGGAATTTATTGATTACTATTCCATTGAGAAGTTTAGTTTTTTTTATGTGCAAAGCTCAGGTTTGATTTTGAATCAGCCTTTGGGGAATTTTCCAATTCTTCTTCCCTCTGCCTCACCTTCTTGGGCCAAGGGAGAAGGGGGAGGAGGAAAAGGAAGGGCGATAATACTATCAGCACTGCCCATTAATCCATTCAAAACTCCTGTGTCTTCATTTCAAAGGACAGGAGTAGGCTTTATGTCCCAAGGCAAAAAGGAATTGTGGGGTATTGAGTATAATCAGAAAAGTTTTAAAAATACAGTTCAGTTAATTTCTAAGAAACCTTACAGGGATAAGGCCTTGCAGTTAGAGAGAGTGGAGTTTTATACTTGTAAAACTGCTAGGATCGTCTTTGGAGAGTTGAAACTCCTCTTTTCTTACCTCGTGGATTTTCCTCTTCTGAGCTTGATTTCCCAACCCCCCACGGGTACTTATAAAACAGTGTCTATGTCTAGAATGGGTTGGAAAATTGCTGTTTTAATCACTAGAATAAATAGACAGTGTGTGATCTTTGACCCAGGAGGAAAATAATCAGATTTATTGATTCACACTCCTGGAGTACAATTCGGTATCAGAAACTCAAACTTTGATTTTTAGGCAAAAGAATTCAGGGATATAGCCAGAGTGTTCTAGTAAAGTCATTACTGCACAGACTATCCCCAAGATCTCTTCTAAACAAGAGAAGGGAATTTTGGGATATGTGATTGCTTACAATTTTTAAATTTTGATTTTACATTTTTAAACATTTTTGATTTTACATCTTCAAAGTATTTTGATTTTACATTTTAAAGTTATTTTGGTTTTATATTTTTAATCTATTTTGGTTTTACACTTTTAAATTATTTTGGTTTTACATTTTTAAATTCTTTGCCTTTTACCTTAGCAATGCACTTCGGGCATACACAGAAAGTGCAGCTAAGTGACAGACTTACTAACTTTTGTCTGACTTTTGTTAATCTTTTTGACAACAACTTTGTTTCCACTGTGATGTGGAAAGGCCTGGATGGCATTTGGAAAGGCCCAAGTTGGGCCCCGAGTACATTCCTTCCTAGGTGCAGATCCAGCAGTAGAGTTCATCCCCACCAGAGACTTTTGTAACCTGGGGATCCAAGAGAAGGACCAGACAACAGTCCAGAGAGACCAGCCAGAAGTCCTCAGCCCTCCAGACATGATGGCAGCAATGCCCCTCCTGACCATGACACCAGAGACAGCAGACACAGTTCCAGTGTTGCAGCTGAAATGGACTGTTTTGGGTGATATGCAATATAAAGACTGTAAATGGACAATGGGCCTGCTTGCTTCTCCCGTGGCTACTTGCCATATGGTGGCCTGGGAAGAGGCTTTGCCCTATGCTTTTTATTGAAGGACTATGCTTTTAAATTAGTGGGTGAAAAACCAACGCACCCACCTGCCGTTGTTATTGAGACAATGTTACTGGACATGACTTTGCTTATGTGCACCTGTGAAACTAGAATTGTTCTAGAATTGTGAAAAGTGCAATAGAGAATTGTGATAAGCTAGAATTGCTCTAGAATTGTGAAAAGTGCAATTGAGAATTGTGATAAGCTAGAATTGTTCTAGGAGTGTGAAAAGTGCAACAGAAAATTGTAAGAAACTAGAATTGGTCTAGAACTGTGATAAATGTAACTAGAATTGTGACAACCTACCTCACTAATATTTGTTAACTAGAATTGTGATGTTTTACTTTGTTGACTTCCCACCTCAGTGTTGACATCCTACCTCATTGGCATCCAACCTCTTTGGCCTATTATCTCGAGTATGACTTTGATGAATGGGTTGAACACTTGGGCCACTGTTGAGCCTGGTTCTTATTGTCATACTTCTGTTTACTGATCTGCTGCTTTGTACTTCCTTGGGCATAACACTCTGTCATCTCATGGATCAAGTGAACTAGAGCTGGTGCTAAAAGTTTAGCTTGGTGAGATGTGCGGTTCCCGCAAAACAAGAGAAAGGGAATTGTAAGGGCCCTTTAAATGGGTGGACACAGTGCATCGGGAGATTGAGGCCCAGAAGTAATTTCTGTGGATATTAGGACTGCCCTTGGGCGGGATCCTGGCCATATTGAGATAGCTTCGTAATGGGTGACTCTCTCACTGATTGGCTGTGTGTGTGACCTCACAGGCCCTATGTAAGCCCACTGCAGGCAGCAACCGCGCTCTTTAACCTCATGCTGTTCACCCTGGCTCCTAGCCTGGGTGGCCAAGCCAAGATGGGTAGCCAAAAGAGGTAAGGGTTTTGGTAGTGAACACGTGGGTCTTCTGACCAGGTGTTCACTTGGGAACCAACAAGTCAGGGCATCAGCTAGGGCATTATGTGAGTAGGTATAATAAAGGCTTTTAAGATTACACGTGGTTGTTCTTGAGTGCGCTACCGGTTATTAAGCTATAGATTCAAGAGATCGTGGCCAGAGACCTTAGAAGGCCTCAGAGGAGGCGAGCCGGGTAGAGCTCACACTGCAAAGGACAGTGGTCAAAGGTACTCTGGTGGGTCTAGGACAGACTAGTAATTGTAACTGCCAGGAGAGCACGTTACAAATGTCCATAATCATTGACCCAAAAATCTCACTGCTAAGCATATACCCCAAGGAAGTCAAGAAAGATCCTGTACACACCAGAATAATTGTGGCAGCACTTTCTGTGATAGCCAAGAATTGGAAATGATGTAAACAACTATTAATTAGGTAATAATTTAATAATTTTGGTATATCATAAGAAATAATATAAAAAATAAGAGAATCATGAAAAGACATACCACCTGATGCAGAATAAAGTAGTAAGACCTAGGAAAACAACAAAAGCCTCTCCTCATTTTTTTTTAAATTCTTGTTTAAAAGGATTAGTTCAATGGGCAGAGAAAGGAGAAAATATAGTTGGAAATAAAGAGAGCAATTAAAATTTAAACTAAAACAAAAAAAAATAACAAAAAAAACGGCCTGAGTTTGAGTTGGTGTCTGTTAATTTACAGTTGCATGAGCTGGATTTAGCTTTAGGCTCAGTTTCCTCATTAGCAAAATGGGAGGTGAATAATCTTGTCTTGTTGCTCAGGGTTGCAAGGAGCAGTCATACAAACATGAGCCAGTATGAAAAGCACCAAAATTAGGGCTATTCAGTCCTGCCTAAAGTTGAGTCTATCAGGAGCACTGAAATGCTGCAGTGATTTGGAAGGAGAGAAAGGGGAAAAAAAGGGTCTGCTCCCCAAGTGCAAGAAGGCTCCCTGAAATTTTGAGTAGGGAGTAGAATCCCAAAAGAGTTGGAATGGGGATGACTGAACCTAGAGTCTCCAAATTGGTTGAAATAGAAAGAAGGTGGATTCTGGAGTCATAGGACCTAAATTTATCATTTATGTAACCTAGGATAAGTAATTTTATGTCACCACATCTTCTCAGTTTCCTTATCTGTAAATAAGAGAGTTTATTTACATTGAAAATTTTTAACCATGAACTTAAAGTATTTTATAATTATTATCTTCTGCATTCTTTACAATCACTCTAAGATTGGGGCTTTAATTATTCTCATTTGTTATCCTTATCCTCCTCCTCAGTTGAAGAAATTGATTCAGAATTTGTCCAAGATCACACAGATTTTGAAAATGTCTGGAGTCAGGAGATATCTTTTTGATGAATGCCATTGTCACTGTTTTGAAGAGTAGTAGAGGGAGATGGGGTGTAAGGGCTAAAGACCAAGTCAATGACTTTCCTTATCTGTAAAATGAATTGGGGATTTTTAAGGAGAAATGTGGTCAGATCTGTGATTTAAGAAAATCAATTATGTAGAGCTTGGATTGAAAAGGAGGAAGAGAATATAGGCAAAAAGACTAATGGGAAGGCCCAGAGAATGGGTGACAAGAGACTTTTAATGTTCAAGCTGTGGGAATGAAGAGAAGGGGACTAATGTAGCAGAAAAGTAGGACTGACACAATTAGACATGATGGTTCAGGGAGAGGAAGAATCAAGGATCTCTCCAAGGATATCTTGACCTTGGGTAACTGTCAGGGTAATAATACTACCAACAGAAGCAGGGAATTTTGGAAGAGGGATGGGTTTGTGAGAAATGGGAGTTCAGTTCTGTGCATGTTCAATGTGAGATAAATATGGGACATTCAGATGGAGACATGTGGCATGTTATCAATTAACTCTGAAGAAAGAATTTGCTCATTTGTGAATTGACAATAACTCAGCATCTCACAGGGAGCAGGACCTACATATTAAGGACCCCATTGCCTCGATGCCCCATATATTTATCCATTAATTCTGGGTTGCCTTTAAGAGCGTCCTTATCATCCTCCAT
The DNA here is from genome assembly GCF_048593235.1 of Sminthopsis crassicaudata. NCBI lineage: Eukaryota > Metazoa > Chordata > Mammalia > Dasyuromorphia > Dasyuridae > Sminthopsis > Sminthopsis crassicaudata. Next base: position 229,023,248 of record NC_133618.1, on the reverse strand, counting down.
TTAACCACTAAAAGATAAAAAAAATCAGATTTTAAATTTTTTTCTGACTGTACTGTGATCTTCTCACACAGATCTTACACCATTCTTTTTTAAATTTTTTCTCTGCCCACACCTAGCCCAAGAAAGATACCACATAATAAGTTTCAGTGACACAAGCTTTGACCTCAGTCAAAGGCTTGGACTAGAAGTTGAATGCATGCTCACTAGCCATGGGTCTGTGGATCTCTGTGAATGTCAGATTCATCTGTAAAATGGGCATAATCATATTTGTATATTTACCTCACAGGGTTGAAGAGCATGCTTAATAAACTTGAAAATACCTATCAAATGTGAACTATTAGGAAATTTTTTGGGGGGAGGGTGAAAGATGGTTTTGTTCTGTTTTGTTTTTTGGTGATGGAGCCTGTGGTTTAATTGGCATAGGAAATTTCTTCTTCTTCTTCTTTCTTCTTCTTCTTCTTCTTCTTCTTCTTCTTCTTCTTCTTCTTCTTCTTCTTCTTCTTCTTCTTCTTCTTCTTCTTCTTTTTTTTTTTTTTTTTTTTTTTTTTTTTTTTACCAATTCAGATCACTATCTTTCTGAAACTTTTAGACTTATCCAGTTGTTATATAGAGCAGTAAACTGACTCGCTCAGGGTCACTTAGCCTTGAATGTTTCAGAGGCAGGACTTGAAGCCAGGTTCTTCTGCCTCTGAGGTGAGTTCCTTGTCCATTCTGTCAGGATGCCTCTACCATTACAAATCATATGTTGGATCAACAATATCCCTTTGCCTTATTAGTTGCTCAGACTCATGATACCACAGAGGAGAAAGAAGGATATTTCTCTTCTGGGGTTATTCTGATTAGCTAGGAACAATATAATGCTGGAATTTTGCCTCTTCAACTTCCCAGACATTCATAGAGCAACAATTATGAGCAAGGTTCAGCTCCAGGTGCTCAGAACCCCTGTCTCCTCTGACACTTGGGGGCAAGCCTCCAGAACCTCCTGCTGGCAGTGCTGCCTGGCTCAATTTTCTCCCCACTCCAATCCACCCTGAATTCAGTTACTAGAGTGATTTTCTTAAACTTCAGAACTGACTGTGTCAACCTCCCTCCTACCCCCAACACACACACACACACACACACACACACACACACACACACACACACACACACACTCATTCACTAGGGAGAAACTCCAGTGTCATTTCAAGGAATGAATACAAAATGCTCTATAAGAGAAAATTGAGGTTACTTTATGTATATTTGTTGCCATCTTGTCTCCCCATTAGACTGTAAGCTCTATGAGGGCAGGGATTGTCTTTTGTTTCTTTTTGTACTCCCAGAGGTTAACACAGTATCTGGCACGTACTAGGCTTTAATAAATATTGATTGACAAGGTAGCTGACCTCAGGACACTTACAATCCCATAATAGGGGCAAAAGCAACGAAAATAAGGTGAATGAGACATCCGAGAAATAAAATGCAGTCATAGGACAGGGCTGTGGTATAACAGAAAGGGTGCTGATTCCAGAGTCAGAAAACCTGGATTCAAATATTGCCTCTGATACTTACGGTCTATAGACCTGGATCTCAATTTTCTCATCTGTAAAATGGGATGATTGGACTCAGTGACTTCCATGGCCCCTTCCAACTCACTCCCCTATGTTTTAGAGCTGGAAGAAACCTTAGAGATCATCTGCTCTTACTTCCCTCTTCTTAGAAATAAGGAAATTGAGGCTGAGATGCTCAACATCCTAGAGCAAAGTCAGGATTAAAAACTTATTGCTGTAACCCTAAAAATATTATTCTTTCTACCCTATAATGCAGCTACCTATGATAACTTATGAAGCAATTATTCTTCACTGGTCTTAACCTCTCTAGTGTAATTACTAAATTATAGGGTAGCCTCCATTTCTCCAGCTGGGAAATGGGGAGAATGGAGACATGCTATTCCAAGTTGAAGCACTAGGAGTCAGTGCCTGAGCACAGAAGAGCACTCCCCTCCTCGCTCTTGAGTGGGCTGTTCTGCCCACCTCCGTCCTGGGAGCTCCTTCTCTGCTCCCAGGAAAGAGAGAAAGCTTCCAGACTGAAATGTCAGAGGACTTGTGGGCTGAGAACAGGGTGCGCAGATTCTCCGGGCCCACTCTTTAGGAGATTGCAGAGGTTGGGGAAGCAGTGGAGTAAGCTAAATTGGGGTGGGTAGGACAAGAGGGAGGGGCTGCGGGCAGGTGAGTCCCTCCCCACCTGGGTGGACAAGCAGTTAAGGAACTGGTACAGAGCAGCCCAGGGATTGGACCTATTCTCAGTCGCCTGCTTGCTATTATTGGAGGTTGCCATGGGCACAAAGCAAAGGAGGTAGCTTGTGGGGGCTGCACCCTATTCCACTTGGATTTTTGTTTTAACTCTTTGAAAAGAATGGAAGCCAAGGGGGAGGGGATCAGGAAGAGTTGCCACTTAGTCCAGGCCTTTGCAAGGAGATACTGACCCATTCTTTTAGAACTCTGATCCACTCCTAACAAAAGGAAGCCTTTCTAGGGACCCTCACCAGTGCATGGAGCCCTTAGCAAGTTGAGGCCTTCAAGGGTCCTAAAGGAAAGGGGCACCATGATATCTTGCCTTCCCAGGAAAAGACCACAGTGGGCACACAAGGTAGTACCCCATTAGTCTCTACAATGCCTGCTTCCTCCCTCCTGTGAGTGGGGGGAAGGGAGTCAAAAGGACAGAAGTAAATTTGGAGACCTTAAAAGCATAGACTTTACTGCCTGTGTGACCCTGAACAAATAAATCACTTAACTCTCTAGATCTGGGTTGTCTCCTTGTCTGTAAAATGAAGAGATTGGCCTAAATAACCCCTAAAATTTTTTCTAGGTCAAAATCTATGATTCTATGATCCTGAGTAAAAAAGGAAGATAAAAAATAGGAAGAAATGAAGGCAAAGTTAGAAAAAAGAATGGCAAGAAGAGAGAGGAATGGCTTATTGAGCTTTACCCTATTTAGACAAAGGAAGAGTCAGTCTCTAAGACTTATTTCTTCCTACTCCATAAAAAACACCTGGAATTATAAATCCAAAGCTGAAAGAAATTTCAGGAGCCAGTTAAGGGGATGTCCTCCTATATGCAGATGAAGAAATTGAGACCTAGAGACATAAAACAATTTGTCCAAGGTCACACAAGTAGAGGAGATGGAATGGGAATCCAAATTCTCTGGTCCCAAATCCAGAATTTTAGGATCAGAAGGTCATAGATTTAGGAACCTTTGAAACCCCCTCATTATAAGATGAGGAAATTGAAATAGAGATAAAAGACCTGCTCTGGATGCTGCTGCTAGTAAGTGTCTGAGACAGTTTGGAATTCAGATCCTCCTGCCTTGAAATCCATCGCACCATTGATTTAAGTTAACTGTGTCAGAGGATGCAGGAGGGAAGAGGTGAGATGGTCCTAATCATTATCTCTTCCCCATAAGATCTGAGCTGAAAGCATGAAAAGACAGAAGTCAGCAAAGTCCAAGACCTGAGGTCTTTCTGATAGAAACTAGAAGGCAAAACTCTTAGCAAGACTTGACTGCCTGAGATAAGCAGACTTTTCTGTTACTCCTTATTCATAAAGTCACAAGACAGAGATTAGATGTCATCACAAATTTAGAACTAAAAGGAATCTTAGAGGCCACTTAGTCCAAACTTCTCATTTAACAGATGAGAAAACTGGCAGAGAAGTAGGGAGAATTGCTTTGGGGTCACTCAAGCAGTTAAGTGTCTGAATCCAGTACCCTCTCTATTCCCTGTATTGATTCTCAGCCCATGATGACTATCTTGGCCAGTGAAGTGGCTATCAAAGCCCACCTTCTGAGATGGCCTGACTCAGGAAGAAGTAGGTAATGGGGCTTAGCAAACTGAATGGAACTAAAATTAACTCCTTAGATTGAAAAAGAGAGAATAAGGAGTGAAATAATAGGAGTTCCAATGTCCTTGAATGCCTAGGGCAGCAGGTGATGAACATACATTCTTCCAATGTTCTAAAATTTCAGTAGGTACAGAAGAGGCTAAATTGGTGCTGAGTCACACACAGCAACTGTACTAAAAGGAAGGATAGGAGAAAAATGGGAGAGAAGGAAATGAAGAGAGGAGATCAAGACAGGGAAGAGGAAAAGAAGGAAGACGGAAAGAGAACAGGAAAAAAGGAAGAAGAGAAAAAGGAGGAGGAGACAGGACAGACTGGTTACTCATTTTCCTCTCCTGGACTCAGAAAAAGATAACCCCTTTGATGTGATGAAGTTAACCATCATATAGCAGTACCACCCAATCACCTTTGAACTGGTGGTAATATTAGCTTAGTGAATTATAACAACATTTTAGAGTTGGAAGGAACTTTAGAGGTCTTCCTTAATGGAGAATCCCCTTTGCAGGATACTCAATCAGCCTTTGCTTTAAAAAGACAGGTGAGAGTATTTATTGGATTAAATTTAATGAGGTGAGATTTGAGAGGTATAAATATAAAGTTTCACATTTGGATTAAAAAATCAGTTTCTCTGTAGCTAGAGCATCAGACCTAAAGTCAAGATTCATTTTCCTGACTTCAAATCTGCCTCAGACACTTACTGGCTCTGTGATCCTTTGCAATTTACTTCACCCTGTTTGCCTCAGCTTCCTCATCCAAAATGACTAGAGAAGGAAATGGCAGACTACTCCAGTATCTTTGCCAAGAAAAACTCAAATGTGGTCACAAAGAATTGGACACGACTGAAACAATTGAACAACAACAATAAGGCAGAAGGTGAAGCGTACCTTAAAGAGATGCAAGATAAAAATGATAGCCAGTCCTGTTGTGGTCTGCTACTCTAGAGTACTGTGTTGTTCTGTTCTATAACATTTTAAAAAGACTGTTAGTGACTAGAGGAGAATGCCCAGGATGGTAAAGGACTTTGAAACTGAGCCAAGTGGGACATACTGATCAGTTGAAAGAATTAGGGATAGTCAGTCTCAAAAAGAGAAGACTTGGGAGAAGGAGGTGAGAATTGTCTTCAGATAGTTGAAGGATTGTAATGTGGAAGAATAATTATTAGAGTTGTTCTATTGAGCACAAGAGGGCAGGACTAGGAATGGGTAGAAATTGAAGAAAGGTAGTTTTAGGCTAGATAGATAACAAAAAAAAAAGCATATGTTAAGGCCAGACATCATGCTAAGCACTGGGAATACAAATACAAGCAAAAACAGAATCTTTTTGTCCTCAAGGAGCTTACCTTCTAACAAACAATACATTAAAAAGAGCTGAAAATTGGGGGTGGATAGGAGGGTTGATCTGGATCCTGCTTAAACCCATATGATTATTAAATTTTCAGTGAGAGCATTTACATCTCAGAAAGTTACAAATTAGGACTTGATTTATTGTTTTGTTGATTGCCAGACTAAAGAAAATGGAGAAAATGTTAATAATGCATATTAGTGCAATACCAACCAAACTACCAAAAAACTATCTGATAAAGCTAGAAAAAATAACCACAATATTCATCCAGAAAAATAAAAGGTCAAAGATATCAAGGGAATTGTTGGTGTGGGGGGGGAGCACAAAGGAAGGTAGTCTAGCAGATTTCAAACCATATTGTAAAGCGATAATCATCAAAACTATCTGGTACTAGCTAATAAATAGAGTAGTGGATCAATAAAATATGGCTGGACACACGCACAGTACACAGAAACAGTAGTCAATAACAAAAGTAATCTAGTGCTTGATAAACCCAAAAGCCCCAATTTGGGGGATAAAAATTCACTATTTGACAAAAACTGTTGAGAAATTGGAAAACAATAGGAAACAAACTGGATATAGACCAATATTTTACACTATAGATCAAGAAAAGTTCAAAATTGGTGCTTGATTTAGACATGAAGGGTGACACCTTAAGCAAATTAGAAGAGCAAGGAATAATCTACCTATCATATCTATGGGAAGGAGAAAAATTCATGAAAAATAAGAGAGAGTATACAAAATGCAAAAATATATATTAGATTAAATTAAAATGCTTTTATACCAACAAAATCACTGCAAGCAAGATTAAAAGGAAAACAGAAAATTGAGAAACAATCTCCAGAACAAGTATCTCTGATAAAGACCTCATTTCTCAAATATATAGAGAAATGAATTAATTTTATAAGAATTTAAGTCATTCCCCAATAGATAAATGGTCAAAGGATATGAATAGGCAGTTTTCAATTGAAGAAATCAGAGCTATCTATAAGCATATGAAGAAGTACTCTAAATCACTATTAATTAGAGAAATGCAAATTAGAACAATTCTTGAAAACTACCTCATACCTATCATTGGCTAATAAGACAGAAAAGGAAAATGATAAATGTTACAAGGGATGTAGCAAAAATGGTATACTAATGCATTGTTGGTGGAGTTGTAAATTGATCCAACCATTCTAGAGAGTAATTTAGAACTGCCAAAAAGACAACCAAACTATATACCCTTTGACCTAGCCACTAAGAAATCTGTATTCCAAAGATATAATTTTTAAAAAGGGAATAGGACCTAATTGTAAAAAAAAATACTCATATCAGGTCTTTTTGTGGTAGCAAAGAATTAAAAATTGAGAGGATGTCCAATTGAGGACAACAGCTGAACAAGCTATGATATATGAATATATAAAATACTATTGTACAATAAGAAATGATAAACAGGCAGATTTCAGAAAAACCAGAAAGATTTGTATGAAGTGATGCAAAGTGAACCAAGAAAACATTGTATACAGTATCAACAACACAGGGTAATGATCAACTATGAATGACTTCTTGCCAACACAATAATCTAAGTACAAAGGACTCATGAAGGAAATTGCTATCCATAACCAGATAAACAGCTAATGGACTCACTGCAGATCAAAGCATATATTTTTCACTTATTTTACTTTTTCTTATTATTTTTCTTTCCTTTTGATCTATTTCTTCTTTCACAGCTATTACTATTATAGAAATATGTTTTACATGATAGCACCTGTATAAATTATATCAGATTGCCTATCATCTTCAGAAGATAGTAGGGGAGGGAAAAAAATTTGGAACTCAAAATTTTGTAAAAATGAATGCTAAGTAGTATTTTCACTCTGTGTGTGTGTGTGTGTTGTGTTGTGTGTGTGTGTGTGTGTTTATTTTTTTTTCCTTCTCATGGCTTTTTCCCTTTTGGTCTGATTTTTCTTGCACAACATGACAAATATGGAAATATGTTTGACAAAATTACACATATTTAATCTGTATAAAATTGCTTTCTGTCTCAGGGAGGGGAGAGTTAAGGAAGGGAAAGAAAAAATTTTGAAACACAAAGTCTAGAAAAATGAATGTTGAAAAGTATCTTTACATGTATTTGGAAAAATAAAAAATAAAATACTTTAAAAAAAAACCATTTAGAAAAAAAAGAAAAAGGAGGAGAGGGAAAAGGAGGGAAAAATAGAATACAGGGTTTTGTAGGGGTAAATGTCAAAAATAATTCATGTATATATTTTGAAAAAAACTATAAAAAGAAAAAAGAAAAAGAACAACATGAATGCTAAAAATCTTCTTTACATGTAACTGAGGAGAAAAAATAAAATATATTTTTAAAAATAATGCAAAGTTAAACTTTATGTATGTCCTCTATTTTCAGAAATCCAGCTGACAAATATTTATCAGCATACCCTGAGGGAGAAGAGAAGGTATAAAAGTAGCCTGGAGAAGAAGAGACTGAGCCAAACTTGACTGGTGTGGTATACTTCCTTAAATGGAGGTTCTGGGGAAAAACTCACTCATCAAAGGAGAAGGAAGTCTTAGAGGAGGAAGCTCTTCCAGTGAAAGAAGGCTACCTTTGAGAGTCTGAGATTCTATGAGAATCTTTAAATGTCCTCTATACATCACCTCTCAAAGTAGCCTATTCTGCTTCTGGAGAGATCTAAATATTTTAAGAATTTTTCCTTACCTCAAGTCTCTATATCTTCCAACTTTTGTCCCTAGTTCAGCCTTCTAGAGTTGATAACCAAATCTAATCTCTCTTCTACAAGATGGAAAAGTACTTTTCAAGTTCTTGAAGACAATTATTGTGTTGCCCAACATCCCAGCTCCTTCTATCAACAAACTTCAGAGTCCACTGTTATTCCTTTGTATTTAGAGCCCAAGAAACTATTTACTATTTACAAAGGACTGAGTAAAAAAGAGACTTTTAACTAAACCTAAAAGAAAGATGGTCTTCAAAGATTTCATCAGGGTCTTGGGAGTTTGGAGAAAGAAGAAAGAGGAAAACAAAAGACAGTTAAGTAGAACAGTTTCCTCCTACTAGCAGCTGTCCCTTCCCACATAGCCTACTGTGCTTTGTTCCATAGGAATAGGCTTTGAGTTTCATGAGGTTCAGGGCTGTCTTTTTTTTTCTTTTTAATTTTAAATCTGTCCACAAAGCCTAATACCCTGTTTGGTACACAGTTGTTATTTGTCCTTCATTTTTTAAAGAGTATCAATGATATCATGGTGAAGTCTTAATTGGCCCATGAATTGCATTTGAGTGAGGCTGAGTTACAGTCTTTCAATGACTCTTCCAAAGTAATTTAAATCCAGTAATAAAACAAAGGACCAGAATGCAGTGGATGACCTTGGCATCTTGGATATCTGACTAATCTCTGAGCACTTTGACAATGTCTGCTTCAGCTGTTTTTATGGCAAGTGGAACAAATTGTTTTCATTCACTCATTCTGTTGGGAGAAGTCATGACATGCTTGAGGTAGACATCCCACCCCAAATTCACTGTGGGGTTGGAGGTCTGTCAATTATACTCAGCTTAGTTTAGCCCATCTGCCCAGACAAGCTCTCTATAAATGCTCATTGAATAGGTATGGAGAAAATTATATATATATATATATATATATATATATATATATATATATATATATATATATGTGTGTGTGTGTGTGTGTGTGTGTGTGTGTATGTATATATGTATATATATGCATATATATACATATATACATACATACATATATATATATATATTTTTTTTTTTTAACAAACCAGTCATATTAATTTCCCTCTTTCAGGAGTTACCTTGATTTAGAAAGAATTTGATTATGGGAAACTAATATCAAAAGCCAGAGCTCAGCCCCTAAAGTTAGTGATGTATCCTGGAAAGGGTCTAAAGACAATGGGTTTGGATGTCTGGCTCTGCCTTTTAGTTAGTTGTGTGAACCTTCCACAGGTTGCCTTTCCTCATCTGTGTGCTGTTTACACTTCCCATCTTATATGGTAATTGTGGTGATGACATTTTGGAAACTGGAAAAGAATGCACAACAGATTAAACTATCAAGTAAAGCCTGAGCTTCCTTTCCAGGGCTCCTTCCATAATGGAAGTCCACTGTAACTGTCACATAAAAGGCTTTTAATAAATAAAGGGTCTGGTCACATATGCAACAGGAAGTAAACAAGCAATCAAGCTTGAGACCCCCTGGAAGTGATTTCTGTAAGTAAACAGAACTCATGGGTGGGAACTCTGGCCACTTTGAGACCCATCATTAACGGGAGGGGTCTCCTTCTCTGATTGGCTGTTCATGTGACCTCATAGACCCTATTTAAGCTGTGGACTGAGGAAGCAGGACCTCTTTGACCTGGTATTCAGCAGATCAGCTAGGCAGGATGTGAACACGTGAATAAAAGATCTTGAGCTTTCACATGGCTGTTCTCAAGCACTCTATCCTGTATTTAAACCATCATTCCTATGAAAAGATGGCCAGACATCTTTGAAGACCTCAGAAAGAGGTGAGCTTGGTAAAATTGGTTTAAGCACCACAAAAGACAGTGATTTCTCTGAGGGCCTGTGAATGAGAAGAGGCTGGCAGTGGTGAATGCAGAGTGGAACAAGGGTATTCATAAATATAGTGAATACCTAGAGTTAACATTCACACTTGGTAATTGCACCAGACCTGATTCAGTGGGAATATACTGAAAAAACTTCTAAGTATAAACCAGGTAAAGCACTGCAAAAAACAAAAGAACAAATCTATTTTTATATAGGCAGCTAGATGGCACAATGGCTAGAATGCCAGCCCTGGACTCAGGAGGCTCTGAATTCATATTTGTCTCAGACACTTATCACTTCCTAGCTGTGTAATCCTGAGCAAGACACTTAACCCAAATTGCATAGTAAAAAAACAACCACCACCACCAAACCAGCAAAAAAACTGGCCATAGGATCAGGAAAACATGTTGACTCACAGTTGGTTGACTCTAGGCAAGTCTCTTAATTTTATTTATTTTGGTAAATAAAGCGTCCTCCCAGAAATCATATGTCAATAAACTCAAAGGAATTAATTATCTTTAAAAAAAAAAAAGGCATTAATCACACAATTCAGGCTTATTTTCTGAGCCCAGTGTCCTCAATCTTTTCCCAAAGAGAACCTCCTTTTTATTTGTCCTTAAACTTATGAAGATGAGGCCTGGGGCTGCCATCAACCTAAGTTACTGATGGGAAAGGCTGAATTCTTTTTCTTGCTGGTAATCCCCTTCATGGTCAAATAATCATTGATTTAAACATGGAAGGGATTTTAAAGTTCATAGAATCTAGTCCCTTCACACATAAGGAAATTGAGACCAAAAGAAATCAAATAATTTTCCTCACATAGGAAATAAATGTCAGAACTGGTATTTGAACCCAAATCTTCTGCTTCCATCAGCTGCCATTTAGAGATTGTCACATTATTGAATGTAAAGTTAAGAAAGGGCTTTTGAGACCATCTTCTTGGTCACCTTACCAGCAGCCTTATTGACTAGACAGGAGCCCATTCTCTGGATGAATTAACACTGTCATACACTCCCACTCCAAATTTCTGCCCTGTGGGCTCAATGTCCTAATTGGTGGTTTTCTCAAATCACGGAGGCTCTAATCCAACTGTGCCTCATTTCACTCTGTGGCAGAACTCTAATCAGCAGAACTCTTCCTTTGGTTCCTTCCCATCTTTATCTCTCAGTTTTTCTTTCTTTTAAAAAAATTTTTTATTATAGCTTTTTATTGACAAATAAAATTATCCATTCATATAGATAATTTTTCAGCATTGACCCTTGCAAAAACGTCTGTTCCAACTTTTCCCTTCCTTCTCTCCACTCCCTCCCCTAAATGGCAGGTAGTCCCACACATGTTAAATATGCTAAAATATGTGTTAAATACAATATATACATATGCATATTTCTACAGTTATCTTGCTGCACAAGAAAAATCAGATTTAAAAAGAAGGTAAAAATAACCTGAGAAGAAAGACAAAAATGCAAACAAACAACAGAAAGAGTGGAAATGCTATGTTGTGGTCCACACTCATTTCCCAGTGTTCTTTCACTGGGTGTAGCTGGTTCTGTTCATTACTGATCAATTGGAACTGATTTGATCCTCTCATTGTTGAGGGCAGGAGTTGTCTTTGCTTTTGTGTTTGTATCCTTAGTGTTTATTATAATGCTTGGCACACAGTAAGTGCTTAATAAATTTTTTTTCATTCATTCATACACCGATTCATCAAGTCTAATCTTAGATAAGGCTTCAATATTCATTGGTCAATTATTATCAACTTAATGTGATCTTACAGAAAAAATATTGGTCTTTGATTAAAAAGACCTGGGTCCCATCTCTGGACAAGTCACCTGGGCAAATGACCACACACCTCCAAACCTCAGTTTCCCCTTTTGTGAAATGGAAATCATAATCATTCTATGTAAAAGGGGGAGAAATCATGTGTCATTTAAACCATTAAAATACAATGTCAATATGAGCTATGATTAGCTCTGGATTTCTTTTAAGTTTTTTGACAGGATTTTCTTTGATCCCTTCCCCCACTTGAAAGTGGACTTATAATCACATGTACACACACACACACACACACACACACACACACACACACACTATAAGGTCCTATTGGACAGAGACCCAGAGCTCAGCACCATGTTCTAAGTATAGGTATATGTTTATCTCCTGTCAGTTACTTCAGTGGCTGCTACAGGTTCTCATCCATTTGGGCATTTCCACTGAGAATCAGATTATAACCCTTCTTTTGCAACTCTTGTCCGCATCCTCCTTTAAATCCTTTAGAGGGTCCATCTAAAAGCCATAGGCCTTCTTGACATTGCACAGATATCCATAGGCTATTGGTACATTATTGTTGTTCAATGATTTTGTTGTTTCCAACTCTTCATCAACCCACTTGGGGTTTTCTTGGCAAAGAGATTATAGTGGTTTGGCATTTTCTTCTCCATTTCATTTTACATGCTGAGGAAACTGAGGCAAACATAGTTAAGTGACTTGCCCAGGGTCACACAGTTAGTAGGTGTCTGAGGCCAGATTTGAATTTAGGAAGGTGAGTCTCTCTGCCAGAACCAGCACTCTATGCCCTGAGCCACTGGCTGCCCTACATTAATTACTCTGAGTCTTTTTTGTTTATATTTTGTATTTACTTATTGGTATATCTCTTTCCTGCTAATGAAGTATAAGTTCTTTCTAGAATGAGGAGTGCTTCCCTTTTATCTTGGTATGCCCACGGTGTAACACTGAGTGGATCTATTCTTAGTAAATGCTTGCTGAATTGAATTTGTTCTCGCACTCTCTCTGTGTGACTGGCCTATATTTTTTCTTGTCTTACATTTTTCTGATGACATGCTTTATGCTACTACTCTGGGCAATTCTGTATTGCACCCAGTTCAGGTCCACCCCTATGTTTGTATTGATTGCACTGCCTTGTAAGTGACCCTCAACTTTAATTCTTCTGGGACTATGACATTCCAATTCTCCAAGTGTTGCTTCCAAAGATGGGCCTTTGTTATTACTGGAAATTTGGAGTCATTGGAAGTACTTTGAGATTTTCCAAAAACAATCTTTGGCCATTTCATTGTTATTTGGTTACTTTTCAATTGTGTCTGACTCTTTGTGACCCCCATGTGAGATTTTCTTGGCAAAGTGTTAGAGTAGTTTGTTATTTCCTTCTTCAGTTCATTTTATAGATAAGGAAACTGAGGCAAAGAGAATGAAGTGACATTTCTGGGGTCACATAAGTATCTGAAGCTATATTTGAACTCACCAGATGAATCTTCCTGACTCCAGGCCCAGCATTCTATCCACTGAGCCACCTAGCTGCCCTATCTTTGGCTATAACAGCCTCTAAATCTGTCCCAGTGGAGATTGTGAAAATACTGTCCAGTCTAATCTGGAAAGGAGTGTGTTAATCCTTGAAGAACTGCAGTCTCAAGGATTATTCTCAATTGTTAATTTGTTGCATGTATTCTGAATCAACTCACACACCTTTCCCATGTCTCAGTTTCCCTGTCTGTTCTCTATGTTCACTCTCTAAGGTAGGCTTGAAGAACAACTCTAAGGTACAATGATGAAGCCTGCAGGTAAAATGCTGGTAAATGAGGGCAGTGACAGCCCTTGGAGGCCCACACTGGCCTCCCACTCTTCCCTGCCTCCCCTGGTTATCTGTGGTCTCCTGCAGACAATGACACTAGTGACTCATCCTCCATAGCCCAGATTCCCTCCGACAACTGGATTCACCTTCAGAGTTTCTGTACCGCCTGGCAGCAGTAGCAGCAGCTTCCCTGTGGGCGAAATCCCCAAGCTATTTCTCAGGAGACATCATCCAACTTCCTTCAACTCCTGCTGATCTGATCTCTAAATTAGTCAGGCCTTTCCTTTGGGTGGGAGCTTTCTACCTGTTCACCTGGAAATTTAGGGAGTCTGAGTTTTCATAGACACCACAAGCAATCTTAAAGATCACCTAGTCCAGACTGTCTTACAAATGAACAGAGAAATTTATGGGAATGTATGCATATTTTAGCAAATGGGCTAGAAAATGCCACAGGGAAAATGCTGCAATCTATATAAAGAGTTGCTTTAAAAAAAAAAAAAAAAAAAAAAAAAAAGGCCTTTTTAAAATATTAAGGATTTTTGTTATATATTGGTTGCTAAAAAGCTTTTTTTTTTAAATTTAAAACATTCTAGATTATATTTTCTTTTTTTAGAGTGATGATATGTTTCTGTGCTATTTTGACTTTATTTCAATCAACAAACATTAATGAAGAATCTCCTAGACCTTGGGGACCAGCTCAGTTAATTCTGGAGAGTTCACCACTAAGCTGGCTAATGTAACAATTCAAAAAATTGTCCACTAAGATTTTGAGGGGTTGTGATCAGCCATTGTGGAGGGAAAAACATACTTGTATTGAAATTGAGTCACTGTTCAGGACTTACCCTTACCTCACTTTCTGCCTTTATTAGATTTCCTAGCCAGCCAAAACTGCTGTTCAGCTTCTCTTAGGACTATGTTTATATTTTCCTCTAGATTTTCTTACCTCTTCTGAACCTCCCACTCCACAACCTCAGCTGACCCCCTGTAAGACCACCCCTCTCCCCATGTAGGGTCAGACCAAGCTTAAGCTTAGGTAAGGAGTTTCTCTTACAATTTGATTGGCTGCAGGGGGTCAAACTAGGTTAGTAATATTTGACACTTAGTATGGGATGGAGTGCTGGATCTGAGCTCAGGAAGGTCTTGGTTCAAATCCTGTTTTTAACCACAGTTAGCTGTGTGATCATATATAAAGTTATTTGGCAATGCAAAGCACAGTAAGTCAACAAGCATTTATTAAGTGCTTACTATGTGCCAGACAGTGTGCTATGCACTGGAAATATAAATACAAGCAAAAAGATAGCTTCTGCCCTCAAGGAACTTACTTTCTGATGAGGAAAACAGCATATAAGGAAGCTGAAAACTAGAGGAGAGGAGAAGAGAGTTTTTGGACAATGTCATGATATAGCTTTGTGGGAAACTAAGAGATGGCTAGTCTGAGTACCTTCCTTAATTAAAGGTTCTAGATGACCCTTTATCCTTTAATCAGCAGCAGGGTCTTCTGAGTCAGAGGGTACTTCCAAAGCATTGAGTACTAGGTCTGGAGTGATTTTCTAGGATGAAGGGATTCCAAGATGATGATGAAGAATTCCAGAACAGCCTGGTGGGACACTTGTGAACTTTAAATAAATGCCTGTTATTGTTATGCAAGAGCATTCTTAGAGTAATAATCAAGGGGGTGCCATGGAGACCACAAGAATAACCTGGATACAATCAAAACCAATGTATGAAGAAAAGGGTGCCTGTGACAGAAAGTATAGCTATTTTGTAGAAGTGGAAATGATGATTAGGGTATTTGGGAGTCAAGAAGATTCATCTTTCTGAGTTCAAACTGGGCTCAGACACTTCTTACCTGTGTGACCCTGGGCAATTCACTTTATTTGCCTCAGTTTGCTCATCTGTAAAATGAACCAGAGACAGAAATGACAAAGATTCCAGTATTTTCCATGAAAACACCCAATGAGGTCATGAAGATTTGGACATGACTGCAAATGACTGAACAACAACTTAACAGATGTAAGAAAGGCTGATGCATTTGGAATAGGCTAGAAGAGAACTTAGAAAAGAGAAGGGATCACTAGTCATTAGAAAGGTCAGACTAAATTGGGTAGCATTGGGCTATAATTGATCCCAAATTGCTAAAGAGCAGGCTTTGAACCTTTACCAAGTAAAGGATTCCCCAGTAGAAGGAGTATGGAAATTCAGTAAATTGAACTGTTTTCTTTGCCTGCAGGATAAGGGCCTAAGGTGATCTTTTGTACCCTTTCCACCACCACTACTTCCCTTTCTCCTACCTGAAAGTTTATGGTAGAAAATCACCATAAATCTATTTATCAGAAATCCATTTGTTATTTTAACTTCAACTGGATCCACCCAGGTCTCTGGCAATCCTATTAGTCATCCCACATCAAATACTCTACAGCAGCTGTCCAAACTTTTCCCACACTCCTCAAACGCCCAAAGTTTTTTCTCCTACTCTGTCTCTATATATTACCTCACCTCAACTTGCTGGGAAAGCTCCTAGCTGATACTTGCTGCCTCCATTTCCCTACTATCTGATCACTTTTTAAGCTTTGCCATCTAACTCCATTCTCTAAAATTCTTCTCTTTAAGATCAAGAGTGGCTTCCTAATTCACCATATCTATTGACCTTTAACCTATCTTTCACCTCCCTGATTTTCACAAGATTAAACAACTCACTCCCTCAAATTTCTCTCCCTTCTTGGCTTGTGATTTTTTTTTTCTGCCCTGTATTTGCTGCCGCCCTTCTGCTTACACTTTTTTGTGCATGTCTGTTTTTCACTAAAATAGCTATTTTTCCTCTCAGCCTTAAATGTGGTTGTACCCCAGGCTATAAGTACCATGGGGAGAATTAACTTTTGGCCCAAAACACTTAAAAAAAAAAAAAAAGGAGATTGGGGGAGGAGGAATCATTTTCCCCAAAATTATTGCCATGCCCATACTTCACCCCACTGTCTTCTATTGACATATCTATATCTATATTTAACTCTAATCCATCAATCCCAGGGTCCTATGACTCATTTTCCTACAAATCTCACAAGGTGAAACACTAAACAGCCCCTTCTTGAAGTATAACTTAAACCACAGTCAGATTATCCTCTACACTATTAGGCTGCTCTATTCCATTCATATAGCTACTTTTGCCCTAAGGAAACAAAGTCACACTTATGATCTTGCATGATAAGATGTATTCCTCAGACTTCTATGCTCCTCTCTCCAAAATTTTTCTTGTAGTTTGTATCCACTCCCCTACTATTAATTATCATCTTTGTATATGTAATCTAGGCTGCTCTGGGCATTCTCAGTTTGCTTAAGTATGTTAAGATTGCCTACCATGGAGAGCTCTTCATCCTTTACCACATGGTTAGAGGTAGTCTTCTTTGATCAGTTGTCACAAAAACAAGCAACACTAAGACAATCCAGCCCTCTTTTTTTGTTAATCTGCTCCTTTTGCTCTTTTTTAGCAACTCTTATTTGCTATATCTACATAGAGTATTACTAGCTAATGAGAAAGGAAAATGCTTCCTAATTACTATTCTTGCTATGCCATTTAAGAGACAATTGAATCTACTGAATGATTGTTAGTGGGAAGCACATTGGTGAGGGCCTGTGAACTATAGTTTGAGAAAGGTTGTGCTATAGGCTACACTTTTGAACTTGAGGTAGCATTCACTCTCTGGGGAACCCAAGCTATGAATATGAGAACAAATTGATGAAGTAGACCAGGGAGAAAATTGTTACTAAATAGATATGTAGAATAAGTACAAGGTACTTTTTATGGGAGAGGCCCTAGTAGGTAGAAAAAAATGGAAAAAGCTTGATATAGGATATAGAGTTTAGAAGGAAACTAAGGTTTCTAAGAGGTGGAGATGAAGAGGGAGTACTTTCCAAGAATGAAGGAGATAGCCATGCAAAATCATAGTTATGAAATAGAATCTTATACGTATTAAACAGCATAAAGGGACTAGAACACATCAAATACATTAAGGCAGGTAACAATAAGGCTAAAAATTAAGTTGGAGCCAAGTTGTGAATGGCTGGAATATTCTCTCGTCTGATATTTGCCTCTTAGAACTCTTAATTTCTTTCAAGGCTTCACTAAGGTGGTACCTTCCACAACAGGCCTTTCTTACTCCCAGAGTTGTTGGCCTCCCTGCCAAATGATTTTATTTTTGTCTTCTGTCTATAATCTGCCACTTATCTGTTCATATGTTGGTTGGTTCCTGCCAGTAGAATATAAGCTCTTCAAGGATGTTTTCTTTTTATTTTTGCATGCCTAGTGCCAGTCACAAGACCTGGTAGAAGATGGGTAGATAGAAGATGCTGGATAAATGATTATTGAATTGAATGATCTAAACCCTATCTTTCTTCCATGTCCAGCTCAAATCACCCCTTCCCAGGAAAATGAGCCCTGATTATCCCAAGCCATAATGATCCCTCAACAAACTGGATGGGTAGCGCTCTCTCTCTCTCTTATTCACTTTTTTCATTCATTTCCCCCCATTTTTATTCACATTTTACATAATGGCTCATCAAATCTCCCTAATTAGCACCTAAATTTACTTTTCATTACCTTTAACCATTTATCTAATGGTTTCTACCAACATTCAAAGACATGGAGTCAAAAGGTTAACAATCAGAATTGTGGCTTCTATTGATGTGCTTTCAAAAACAGTCTGTAGGAACACATAATTTTGTAACTCTGTAATAGTGATTGTCTGTACCACTCATTTGTACTGAGCAAGGACAGAACATGAGTGGCTAGTGATCATTGTTGTTCAGTTATATAGTCTTGTCCCATTCTTTGTGAGTCCCTGGAACATAGTGTTCCAGGCCCTTTAGTCCTCCTCTATCTCACAAAGAATGTCTAATAGGGTCATGGTCATTGCTTCCATGACACTCTCTATCCATCTCATCCTCTGCCATCCTCTTCTCCTTTTGCCTTCAATCTTTCCCAGCACTATGGTCTCTTGTTTTTGAAGAGAACCATGTCATTAGGGAGGTGATGCCATGATACACAAGTGAGTTGGATTTAAATAAGGATGGGCTGTGCAAAGTCACCAGCCTTACTCTCTCCTCCAAAGCCATCTGGCTCTAGTGGCAAGGTATAGATCAGAACAACTGGAGATGGCCCTGAATGCTTTGGATGTTATTTTTAGCATGGGTCTTCCAATGAGTTTTTACTTTTAATTATGTGTTCAAAGTATTTAAGCTTGAGCTTCAGTATCTCTTTCCAATAAATAGTCCAAGTTAATTTTGTAAAGTTTTGATTGATTTGATCTTGTTATCCGAGTGATGCTCAAGAATTGAAAGCGTCAATTCTGTAGTACCCAGTTTTCCTTATTGTCCAGTTCTCACAGTCATACATTACCATAGAAAAAGCATAGCTTTGACTTTATA
Organism: Sminthopsis crassicaudata; assembly: GCF_048593235.1. Lineage (NCBI taxonomy): Eukaryota > Metazoa > Chordata > Mammalia > Dasyuromorphia > Dasyuridae > Sminthopsis > Sminthopsis crassicaudata. Next base: position 229,004,467 of record NC_133618.1, on the reverse strand, counting down.
GACCTTTCTCAGCAAGATGATGATTCTACTTGTTAGTATGCTATCAATATTAGCCATCCTTCCAAGGAGCAAACATGTTTTAATTTCATGGCTGTAGTCACCATCTGTCATGATCTTTGAGCCCAAGAATAATAAATCTGATATTCCTTCCATTATTTTATCTTCTATTTAGCAGGAAGTAATGGGATAAGATGCCATGATCTTATGTGATATATATATATATATATATATATATATATATATGTAACTTTAAGCCAGCTTTTATACTCTCTTCTTTCACGTCATCAAGAGGTTTCTAATTCTTTACTTTTTGCCATCAGAATGGTGTCTTCTGCTTATTTGACATTGTTCTATTTCTCTGGGGAACCTGAATTCTGGCTTTTTATTTGTCCAGTTTAGCATTTAGAATGATATGCTCTGTATATTAAGTTAAATAAATGATTCTTTCCCCCAGATAAGTAGGGAGGAAGTAAAAGAGCACCTAACTATCCTCTGTGAGTTCAAGTTATCAGACCCATATGAATCACCCTCCAAAACATGGAGAGTATTGATTGTTGGACCAAGGACTGTGAAAGAATTATAAAAAGGTAAGATTTGTGCTGCTTGCCTTTTGGTAGAACCAGGAGTAATGATTGGCAGTTGAAATTAAGTAAACTTAGATTTGATATAAGTAAAACGTTGTGATAGTTCAAACTATCCCAGAGTGCAATGGGCTGCTTCTGAAGCTGCTGAGATTCCTTTTTCTGGAGGTCTTTAAAGCCTACATGACCAATTGTTGGGGGTTTCCCTCCAATCAAGTCATTATGTGTCTACTTTATGCTGGAGACCAGGGGATTTTTCATTTGCACTCAGAGGAAATTCCTCATCAGGATTTTTCATCAGTATTGGAATGCCTGATGAGGAATTTCCTCTGAGTGCAAATTTAACCTCTGTTCAACTTGTGATTTTAGGGAACTTAGTGCTAGGTATACCTAGCCCAGTAGCAAGTCCTAGAGACGGGACAAAGACGGAACTCTCAGCTTCCAGACTGATTTGGAGACCAATTCTCTTGTCTTCTCTTAGGGAAATGAAAACAAATAAAAAACAGTGCCTGACTGACTTCAAGAAGTTTATATTTTATTAGTGGAAACAAAAGAAATTTAAGTACAAAAATATGTAAAGATAATTTTCTAAAGGCACTAGAAACTTAGAGGGATGGAGATGATTTCTTGTAGAGAATGTTGTATTAGGGAATATCTATCAAATAAGAGTTGGACTAAATGGCCCCCACAGCCTACCATCTATATGAGCCCATGATATCAATTTTTTAAAAACTGTGAATATAGACAGTTAAGTGGCTTAGCACTAGGTTTAGAATCAGGAAGACTCGTCATGAAGTCAAATCTGGTCTCAAACACTTAATGGGCAAATCATCTAACCTCTGATGCTTCAGTTTTCTCATCTATAAAATGAGCTGGAGAAAGAAATGGCAAGTCATTCCTGTATCTCTGCCATATTTGCCAAATGGGGTCATGAAGGGTCAGGCACCAACAAAATAACTAAACAATAACAAATTGTGAATGTAAACCCCCACAGGGTCAGCATCTTTGTCTTCCCCTAGCATTTTGTCCATTCCCTAGCACCATGACTGGCACAAAGCAGGTGTTTAATAAATGTTTGTGGAATTGATTGATGATGTCTTTGTCTTCTGTGTCCTTAGAATCATATCTTATGTTTCCTGGTATCCTCCACACCTAGCACCATGTCATAAGCATAGCTGGTCAATTGATACATGCTTGATCAACGTTTGATCAATGAGGGTGACAAGCAAGCGAAGAGAGACATGGGTAATCTTCAGGTGGCAGTGGTGCTTTTAACCATAGTCCCTGATTTTAAGAGTGAAAGGTAGAAATGGATGTCTCTTACGGTGCATTTGACCTGACTATAAAACGGGGCTAGAAAAACACTTTCATCAACTAATTTATATATAGTGTCTTCACCTGTTGGGCTAGGAAACAGTCTGGGATTCTGTCAACTTAGGCTTCTAGCAACTTAGCAGTGAGACCTCTGCAGGATAGAC